>NC_057804.1:142504121-142505809 GCF_018294505.1 Triticum aestivum
GGATAACTTCGACATGAGGGGTGGTCGATATATATACCCCCTCTCGACCGTGATGACTTGTACCACGGGAGCACCCCCCTCGGCCCTCTCGCTCGACCAAAACTCTCGAGGACACCCAAACCGTAGAAAAAAACGATGTTGGTCTCCTACCCCCTCCCGCCGTGCCCCTACCCGACAAACTCTCTCGAGGCCACCCAAATTTACCAAGTTAAAAGAGCGTTGTCGTCGAGGCCACCCCAAACCCTTGAAGCGTTGTCGAGGCCACCCCAAACCCTTGAAGAGTTGCCGAGGCCACCCCAAACCCTAGAGAAGCAGCATTGAGGCCACTAATATGATTCCTTATTGTGATTATATTAGCTAGCTAGTTCTACGTTTGCCACTAATATATCCAGTTGTCATGTTTGAATAATAATTGCCATGTTGTAAATATTTGCAGAAACTATGGAGCACCCCCGAGACAAAGAAATAGAAGAGATGTTGGGGGACATAATCGCAAAAGGAAGTGATGTCGTTGCGTCGTTTCTCAACGACACCGATGGTCTGGAAGGACAGGGTAGTGAAGAAGAAGGTTATGATTATGATGGCTCTGGTGACCAAATGACGGCTCCGGTACAAGAAGTAGACCGTCATGACGGCTCCGGTGACCGAACCGAGTCCGACCAGGTATATATATTAGTTAAGCCTGTGCTGACTAGCTAATTGATGCATTCATTGTTTTCGTATGTACACATATTAATTAACTCTGGTCTTTCTTCTTTTCTCTAGCCCTCCGGATCGAGCACAACTTCGGTAAAGAAACGAGGCCCGAAAAAAAAGTTGTGCTCGGATGAAAGGTTTGAAATCACAGCAATCACGCGCGATGGCAAGCCGATTGAACTCATCCGGACAAGGGATGCATTTCGTGCTCAGTGCGGGGTTCTTGTTAGGGACAAGATCTCGATCAGTATCCAGCAATGGTTAAAGCCTAAGAAGGAAGACCCTGAGGTGTCTTATGTCTCTGATATGCAGAAAGAAAATCTTTGGACATTGCTTAAGGCAAATTTCACCCTACCGCCAGAGGAGGATCCGGAGAAGCCAGTTAAAGAGCAATTGATCAAGTCTCATGATCTTAAGAAGATGGCAGAACTATTCAGGAGGTGGAAGAATGAGCTGAAAACAGAGTTTGTCGACGAAGATTTGACACCGGAATTCACCGGAAAGTATGAGAAGATCAGAGATCACTAGCCCGCATTTGTGGCCCACAAGACATCGTAAAAGAGTAAGAAGATGTCAGCGATAAACAAGATAAATGCTGTGAAGAAGAAGCATCACCATCGCACGGGGTCAGGTGGCTACCTCAAAGCCCGACCTTTGTGGGACAAGGCTGAGAATGACCTGATTGCTAAAGGGGTCGAACCAGAGACATTGAACTGGCCAGACCGTTGTCGGACTTGGTTCTTCGGGGTTGGCGGAACCTTGGACCCTGTAACAGGGAAGTGCGTTTGTACGGATGAGCAACTGCGAATACCCATCACAAAGCTTCAGGAGTATATCGAGAAAGCGCAGCAAGGGGCGTTCGTCCCAGACAGAGAGAAGGATGAGCTCACAATGGCCCTCGGGAATCCTGAGCACCCTGGTCGGACACGAGGCACGCCAGGCTCCGTTCCGTGAAAGGCTGGCTTTCCGGACGCAGGGGGTTACAAAACCCA
>NC_057804.1:142506130-142507415 GCF_018294505.1 Triticum aestivum
GTCGCCCCCTTCCCTGCCCCCGTCGTTATCGTCGCCCCCGCCGTCGCCGTCGTCCTCCTCCTCACTTGGTCCGGCCGGCGCAACATTTTTTTCCATATATATATGCTTATTTTTTCATATGTATATGCTTGTTTTTTCATATATATGATGATATATACGCTTGTTATCATAATTGTTTTTGTTCATATATATGATGATTTTTTTATAGAATATGATGTTTTTTTCATAGATGATCACATATATATATGATATATGCATGTATGTAGATGAAATATATGATATTTTTTTGTTCATAGAACATGATGTTTTTTTATTCATAGTTTTTTTGTTCATGAGAGAGGCGGGGACGTCCAGGGATCATAGATGTAATTTTTTTCAGAACTTTCTATCGTGCATCGACCGATTTTAGACCACGGGATAGGAAAAAAGAAAATAAGAAGAGGAAGAAAGAAGAAGAGGAGAGGAAGAAGAGGAGAAATAAATAAGAAGAGGAAAAAAGAAGAAAAAGAAAAGGAGAAGAAGAAAGGAATAGAGGAGAAGAAGAAAAAAATAAAAAAATTCTATTTTTTTCTTCTCCTCTATTCCTTTCTTCTTCTCTTTTTTTCTTCTTTTTTTCTTCGATATTGCTTCTCTTCTATTCCTTTCTTATTCTCCTCTTTTTATTTCTTCTTTTGTCTTCTTATTTTTTATCAGGTATGTCGTTGTCAATATACCCCCTCCCGATAACTTCAACACGAGGGGGGGTCGATATACCCCCTCCCCGGTAACATTATTTTCCCATGTATGTATGTCGCGTCGTTGTCGATATAACCCCCTCCCGGATAACTTCGACATGAGGGGTGGTCGATATATATACCCCCTCTCGACCGTGATGACTTGTACCACGGGAGCACCCCCCTCGGCCCTCTCGCTCGACCAAAACTCTCGAGGACACCCAAACCGTAGAAAAAAACGATGTTGGTCTCCTACCCCCTCCCGCCGTGCCCCTACCCGACAAACTCTCTCGAGGCCACCCAAATTTACCAAGTTAAAAGAGCGTTGTCGTCGAGGCCACCCCAAACCCTTGAAGCGTTGTCGAGGCCACCCCAAACCCTTGAAGAGTTGCCGAGGCCACCCCAAACCCTAGAGAAGCAGCATTGAGGCCACTAATATGATTCCTTATTGTGATTATATTAGCTAGCTAGTTCTACGTTTGCCACTAATATATCCAGTTGTCATGTTTGAATAATAATTGCCATGTTGTAAATATTTGCAGAAACTATGGAGCACCCCCGAGACAAAGAAA
>NC_057804.1:142507713-142509458 GCF_018294505.1 Triticum aestivum
CCCCCCCCCTGCAGAGAGTCTGATGGGATGAATATTTTGACACTGAGAGTCAGAGAGGAGCATGACCTCATTGGACTTGAACTGTTGAATGTTCTATTTGAGGAGTTCTTCGCGTTTTTCAATCTAAAGGCCCTTGATAAATTAATGATCACTTACTACTGCCTGTAAGTACAGTACTACTTCTGTCATTAAGTCTCTATATATAGGTCAGCTCTTTTATTGCATGTATTTTTAATTATCCTCACTATATTATGCAGATTGATGATCGCCGAATTGAAGAAACGACAAATTGGTGATATTGGGTTCATTAACACAAATCTCATAGATGCATATATGGTTAAATCTCAGGCCAAAGAAGCCGAGGCCAAGCTGCTAAAATCGTTTGTATTAAATCAAAACAAAGCTATAATACTCTTCCCTTACGAATTCAAGTGAGTGTTACTGTCTTGTGCATATTCGGGTTTCCCTTATTAGTCGAGGTTATAGTAATGTAATTGATGAGTTATGCATGCGTGCGCAGGTTCCACTATATTCTCCTAGAGATTAAGCTTGAGCAGGGACTAGTAACTGTCTTAGACTCGAGAAAAAAAGATCCCAACGAGTATGCGGACATGACTGAAATTCTAGAGAAGTAAGTTAAATCGATCATTATTGCACCATATCGGCAACTTTGTTCATTTCCTAATAACAAGTAATTGTTTTCTTTGTCTGCTGGCAGGGTTTGGAAAAAATTCACCTCAAAAACTCCAGGACTGTCGAAGAAGCTGCAATTTAGACACCCAAAAGTAAGTACTATAGTAGCATGTTCCACGCATCTCCTAGTGATTCAAGCGCTAGTTTCATCAATACCATTTAGCATGCTTGCTAATTATTAGTTTGATTGACCTCTATTTCTTGTAAAGTGGTTGTGGCAGGAACAAGGGAATGATTACTGTGGATACTACATTTGTGAGTCCATCCGCCACACGACCTGTGAGCGGGGCTACTCTGACAAACAATATGAAGTGCGTAAATAATAATATTCACAATTTTATTTTATTACCATCATTTGTGTTCAGTTTCATTTATTCATATATATATATATATATATATATATATATATATATATATATATATATATATATATTGACCCCCTTCTTCAAATTAGATATTTCGGATGCGGGATGAACTCCTACCACCAGATCGTACGCGAGGAATTCTAGAGGAATTGGCGGCATTCTTTCTTGACCATGTGATCGCTAAAGACGGAGAATATCATGTGGACCCTGATCAGCTCGTTTTTAATTAATTAGGAGATTTATATTGTAAGAGATACTTATATTGTATATATGTAGCCAGTACGTAGCGTCGGATAGATATACGAGAACTTGTTGTTCGACCAATCTCTCAGAGAAGGAGAGGTGGTCGATATCACTTCTCTCTATATGCATATGTTCATGACGATCTTCTGTTTCCTTCATTTACTTACTAGCTAGCGTGTCTAGTCCTCTCTATACGTATAGTATATAGCGTCGACCAAGCACGGAGATAAGAGAGGACACTTCTCTTTATTAATTAGCTAGCTAACACAATATATGAAACACCTAAATTAACCCCCAAAACCCCCTAACCCCCCCCCCCTTCAAAAAAAATCCCAGCACCTGAAATGCTGACGCGTGGATGCCTATTGGTCCCGGTTGGTGCCACCAACCGGGACCAAAGGGCCTCCTGCTTGGGCTCGCCGCACCGGCCACGTGGAGGCCCAT
>NC_057804.1:142551137-142557155 GCF_018294505.1 Triticum aestivum
GTAGAGGCATACTAGTGACACTCTGTTTGTCTATATATTCACACATGTATTATGTTTCCGGTTAATACAATTCTAGCATGAATAATAAACATTTATCATGATATAAGGAAATAAATAATAACTTTATTATTGCCTCTAGGGCATATTTCCTTCAGTCTCCCACTTGCACTAGAGTCAATAATCTAGATTACACAGTAATGATTCTAACACCCATGGAGTCTTGGTGTTGATCATGTTTTGCTCGTGGAAGAGGCTTAGTCAACGGGTCTGCAACATTCAGATCCGTATGTATCTTGCCAATCTCTATGTCTCCCACCTGGACTAGATCCCGGATGGAATTGAAGCGTCTCTTGATGTGCTTGGTTCTCTTGTGAAATCTGGATTCCTTCGCTAAGGCAATCGCTCAAGTATTGTCACAAAATATTTTCATTGGACCCGATGCACTAGGTATGACACCTAGATCGGATATGAACTCCTTCATCCAGACTCCTTCATTAGCTGCTTCCGAAGCAGCTATGTATTCCGCTTCACACGTAGATCCCGCCACGATGCTTTGTTTTGAACTGCACCAACTGACAGCTCCACCGTTTAATGTAAACACGTATCCGGTTTGCGATTTAGAATCGTCCGGATCAGCGTCAAAGCTTGCATCAACGTAACCATTTACGATGAGCTCTTTGTCACCTCCATATATGAGAAACATATCCTTAGTCCTTTTCAGGTACTTCAGGATGTTCTTGACCGCTGTCCAGTGATCCACTCCTGGATTACTTTGGTACCTCCCTGCTAAACTTATAGCAAGGCACACATCAGGTCTAGTAAACAGCATTGCATACATGATAGAGCCTATGGCTGAAGCATAGGGAACATCTTTCATTTTCTCTCTATCTTCTGCAGTGGTCGGGCATTGAGTCTTACTCAACTTTACACCTTGCAATACAGGCAAGAACCCTTTCTTTGCTTGATCCATTTTGAACTTCTTCAAAACTTTGTCAAGGTATGTGCTTTGTGAAAGTCCAATTAAGCGTTTTGATCTATCTCTATAGATCTTAATGCCCAATATGTAAGCAGCTTCACCGAGGTCTTTCATTGAAAAACTTTTATTCAAGTATCCCTTTATGCTATCCAGAAATTCTATATCATTTCCAATCAATAATATGTCATCCACATATAATATTAGAAATGCTACAAAGCTCTCACTCACCTTCTTGTAAATACAGGCTTCTCCAAAAGCCTGTATAAACCCAAATGCTTTGATCACACTATCAAAGCATTTATTCCAACTCCAAGAGGCTTGCACCAGTCCATAAATGGATCGCTGGAGCTTGCACACTTTGTTAGCTCCCTTTGGATCAATAAAACCTTCTGGTTGCATCATATACAACTCTTCCTCCAGAAACCCATTCAGGAATGCAGTTTTTACATCCATTTGCCAAATTTCATAATCATAAAATGCGGCAATTGCTAACATGATTCGGACAGACTTAAGCATCGCTACGGGTGAGAAGGTCTCATCGTAGTCAATCCCTTGAACTTGTCGAAAACCTTTTGCAACAAGTCGAGCTTTGTAGACAGTAACATTACTGTCAGCGTCAGTCTTCTTCTTGAAGATCCATTTATTCTCAATTGCTTGCCGACCATCGGGCAAGTCAACCAAAGTCCATACTTTGTTCTCATACATGGATCCCATCTCAGATTTCATGGCTTCAAGCCATTTTGTGGAATCTGGGCTCACCATCGCTTCTTCATAGTTCATAGGTTCATCATGATCTAGTAGCATGACTTCTAGAATAGGATTACTGTACCACTCTGGTGCAGATCTTACTCTGTTTGACCTACGAGGTTCTGTAGCAACTTGATCTGAAGTTCTATGATCATCATCATCAACTTCCTCACTAGTTGGTTTTGACGTCACAGAAACCGGTTCCTGTGATGTACTATTTTCCAACAAGGGAGCAGGTATAGTTACCTCATCAAGTTCTACTTTTCTCCCACTCACTTCTTTCGAGAGAAACTCCTTCTCTAGAAAGGATCCATTCTTAGCAACGAATGTCTTGCCTTCGGATCTGTGATAGAAGGTGTACCCAACTGTCTCCTTTGGGTATCCTATGAGGACACATTTCTCTGATTTGGGTTCGAGCTTATCAGGTTGAAGCTTTTTCACATAAGCATCGCAGCCCCAAACTTTAAGAAACGACAACTTTGGTTTCTTGCCAAACCATAGTTCATAAGGTGTCGTCTCAACGGATTTTGATGGTGCCCTATTTAATGTGAATGTGGCCGTCTCTAAAGCATAACCCCAAAACGATAGCGGTAAATCTGTAAGAGACATCATAGATCGTACCATATCAAGTAAAGTACGATTACGACGTTCGGACACACCATTACGCTGTGGTGTTCCGGGTGGCGTGAGTTGTGAAACTATTCTGCATTGTTTCAAGTGTAGACCAAACTCGTAACTCAAATATTCTCCTCCACGATCAGATCATACAAACTTTATTTTCTTATTACGATGATTTTCAACTTCACTCTGAAATTCTTTGAACTTTTCAAATGTTTCAGACTTATGCTTCATTAAGTAGATATACCCATATCTGCTTAAATCATCTGTGAAGGTGAGAAAATAACGATATCCGCCACGAGCCTTAACATTCATCGGACCACATACATCTGTATGTATGATTTACAACAAATCTGTTGCTCTCTCCATAGTACCGGAGAACGGCATTTTAGTCATCTTGCCCATGAGGCACGGTTCGCAAGTACCAAGTGATTCATAATTAAGTGGTTCTAAAAGTCCATCAGTATGGAGTTTCTTCATGCGCTTTACACCGATATGACCTAAATGGCAGTGCCACAAATAAGTTGCACTATCATTATCAACTCTGCATCTTTTGGCTTCAACATTATGAATATGTGTATCACTACTATCGAGATTCATCAAAAATAGACCACTCTTCAAGGGTGCATGACCATAAAAGATATTACTCATATAAATAGAACAACCATTATTCTCTGATTTAAATGAATAACCGTCTCGCATCAAACATGATCCAGATATAATGTTCATGCTCAACGCTGGCACCAAATAACAATTATTTAGGTCTAATACTAATCTCGAAGGTAGATGTAGAGGTAGCGTGCCGACCGCGATCACATCGACTTTGGAACCATTTCCCACGCGCATTGTCGCCTTGTCCTTTGCTAGTGTTCGCTTAATCCGTAGTTCCTGTTTCGAGTTGCAAATATTAGCAACAGAACCAGTATCAAATACCCAGGTGCTACTGCGAGCTCTAGTAAGGTACACATCAATAACATGTATATCACATATACCTTTGTTCACCTTGCCATCCTTCTTATCCGCCAAATACTTGGGGCAGTTCCGCTTCCAGTGACCAGTCTGCTCGCAGTAGAAGCACTCAGTTTCAGGCTTAGGTCCAGACTTGGGTTTCTTCTCTTGAGCAGCAACTTGCTTGCTGTTCTTCTTGAAGTTCCCCTTCTTCTTCCCTTTGCCCTTTTTCTTGAAACTAGTGGTCTTGTTGACCATCAACACTTGATGCTCCTTCTTGATTTCTACCTCCGCAGCCTTTAGCATTGCGAAGAGCTCGGGAATTGTCTTATCCATCCCTTGCATATTATAGTTCATCACGAAGCTCTTGTAGCTTGGTGGAAGTGATTGGAGAATTCTGTCAATGACGCTATCATCCAGAAGAGTAACTCCCAGTTGAATCAAGTGATTACAATACCCAGACATCTTAAGTATATGCTCACTGACAGAACTATTCTCCTCCATCTTGCAGCTATAGAACTTATTGGAGACTTCATATCTCTCAATCCGGGCATTCTTCTGGAATATTAACTTCAACTCCTGGAACATCTCATATGCTCCATGACGTTCAAAACGTCGTTGAAGTCCCGGTTCTAAGCCGTAAAGCATGGCACATTGAACTATCGAGTAGTCATCAGCTTTGCTCTGCCAGACGTTCTTAACGTCGTCAGTTGCATCAGAAGCAGGCCTGGCACCCAGCGGTGCTTCCAGGACATAACTTTTCTGTGCAGCAATGAGGATAATCCTCAAGTTACGGACCCAGTCCGCGTAATTGCTACCATCATCTTTCAACTTTGCTTTCTCAAGGAACGCATTAAAATTTAATGAAACAACAACACGGGCCATCTATCTACAATCAACATAGACAAGCAAGATACTATCAGGTACTAAGTTCATGATAAATTTAAGTTCAATTAATCATATTACTTAAGAACTCCCACTTAGATAGACATCCCTCTAATCCTCTAAGTGATCACGTAATCCAAATTCAACTAAATCATAACCGATCATCACGTGAAATGAATTAGTTTTCAATGGTGAACATCTTATGTTGATCATATCTACTATATGATTTACGCTCGACCTTTCGGTCTCTGTGTTCCGAGGCCATATCTGCATATGCTAGGCTCGTCAAGTTTAACCCGAGTATTCTGCGTGTGCAAAACTGGCTTGCACCCGTTGTAGATGGACGTAGAGCTTATCACACCCGATCATCACGTGGTGTCTGGGCACGACGAACTTTGGCAACGGTGCATACTCAGGGAGAACACTTCTTGATAATTAGTGAGGGATCATCTTAAAATGCTACCGTCAATCAAAGCAAGATAAGATGCATAAAAGATAAACATCACATGCAATCAATATAAGTGATATGATATGGCCATCATCATCTTGTGCTTGTGATCTCCATCTTCGAAGCACCGTCATGATCACCATCATCACCGGTGCGACACCTTGATCTCCATCGTAGCATCGTTGTCGTCTCGCCAATCTTATGCTTCTACGACTATCGCTACCGCTCAGTGATAAAGTAAAGCATTACAAGGCGATTGCATTGCATACAATAAAGCGACAACCATATGGCTCCTGCCAGTTGCCGATAACTCGGTTACAAAACATGATCATCTCATACAATAAAATTTAGCATCATGTCTTGACCATATCACATCACAACATGCCCTGCAAAAACAAGTTAGACGTCCTCTACTTTGTTGTTGCAAGTTTTACGTGGCTGCTACGGGCTTAAGCAAGAACCAATCTCACCTACGCATCAAAACCACAACGATAGTTTGTCAAGTTGGTGCTGTTTTAACCTTCGCAAGGACCGGGCGTAGCCACACTCGGTTCAACTAAAGTTGGAGAAACTGACACCCGCTAGCCACCTGTGTGCAAAGCACGGCGGTAGAACCAGTCTCGCGTAAGCGTACGCGTCATGTCGGTCCGGGCCGCTTCATCCAATAATACCGCTGAACAAAAGTATGACATGCTGGTAAGCAGTATGACTTATATCGCCCACAACTCACTTGTGTTCTACTCGTGCATATAACATCAAACCATAAAACCTAGGCTCGGATGCCACTGTTGGGGAACGTAGTAATTTCAAAAAAATTCCTACGCACATGCAAGATCATGGTGATGCATAGCAACGAGAGGGGAGAGTGTTGTCTACGTACCCTCGTAGACCGAAGTGGAAGCGTTGACGCAACATAGAGGAAGTAGTCGTACGTCTTCCCGGTCCAACCGATCCAAGCACCGTTACTCCGGCACCTCCGAGTTCTTGACACACGTACAGCTCGATGACGCACCCCGAGCTCCGATCCAGCAAAGCTTCAGGGAGGAGTTCCGTCAGCACGACGGCGTGGTGACGGTCTTGATGTTCAACCGTCGCAGGGCTTCGCCTAAGAATCGCTACAATATGACCGAGGTGTAATGTCGTGGAAGGGGGCACCGCACATGGCTAAGGAACGATCACGAAGATCAACTTGTGTGTCTCTGGGTGCCCCCCCCCGCCCCCGTATGTAAAGGAGCAATGGGGGAGGCCGGCCGGCCCCTTGGGGCGCGCCAAGGAGGAGGAATCCTCCTCCTAGTAGGAGTAGGATTCCTCCTTTCCTACTCCTACTAGGAGGGGGAAGGAAGGGGGAGAGGGGGGAAGGAAAGGGGGGCGCCGCCCCCCCTCGTTGTCCAATTCG
>NC_057804.1:142557165-142558494 GCF_018294505.1 Triticum aestivum
GCATTGTTTCAAGTGTAGACCAAACTCGTAACTCAAATATTCTCCTCCACGATCAGATCATACAAACTTTATTTTCTTATTACGATGATTTTCAACTTCACTCTGAAATTCTTTGAACTTTTCAAATGTTTCAGACTTATGCTTCATTAAGTAGATATACCCATATCTGCTTAAATCATCTGTGAAGGTGAGAAAATAACGATATCCGCCACGAGCCTTAACATTCATCGGACCACATACATCTGTATGTATGATTTACAACAAATCTGTTGCTCTCTCCATAGTACCGGAGAACGGCATTTTAGTCATCTTGCCCATGAGGCACGGTTCGCAAGTACCAAGTGATTCATAATTAAGTGGTTCTAAAAGTCCATCAGTATGGAGTTTCTTCATGCGCTTTACACCGATATGACCTAAATGGCAGTGCCACAAATAAGTTGCACTATCATTATCAACTCTGCATCTTTTGGCTTCAACATTATGAATATGTGTATCACTACTATCGAGATTCATCAAAAATAGACCACTCTTCAAGGGTGCATGACCATAAAAGATATTACTCATATAAATAGAACAACCATTATTCTCTGATTTAAATGAATGACCGTCTCGCATCAAACATGATCCAGATATAATGTTCATGCTCAACGCTGGCACCAAATAACAATTATTTAGGTCTAATACTAATCTCGAAGGTAGATGTAGAGGTAGCGTGCCGACCGCGATCACATCGACTTTGGAACCATTTCCCACGCGCATCGTCGCCTTGTCCTTTGCTAGTGTTCGCTTAATCCGTAGTTCCTGTTTCGAGTTGCAAATATTAGCAACAGAACCAGTATCAAATACCCAGGTGCTACTGCGAGCTCTAGTAAGGTACACATCAATAACATGTATATCACATATACCTTTGTTCACCTTGCCATCCTTCTTATCCGCCAAATACTTGGGGCAGTTCCGCTTCCAGTGACCAGTCTGCTCGCAGTAGAAGCACTCAGTTTCAGGCTTAGGTCCAGACTTGGGTTTCTTCTCTTGAGCAGCAACTTGCTTGCTGTTCTTCTTGAAGTTCCCCTTCTTCTTCCCTTTGCCCTTTTTCTTGAAACTAGTGGTCTTGTTGACCATCAACACTTGATGCTCCTTCTTGATTTCTACCTCCGCAGCCTTTAGCATTGCGAAGAGCTCGGGAATTGTCTTATCCATCCCTTGCATATTATAGTTCATCACGAAGCTCTTGTAGCTTGGTGGAAGTGATTGGAGAATTCTGTCAATGACGCTATCATCCAGAAGAGTAACTCCCAGTTGAATCAAGTGATTACAATACCCAGACATCTT
>NC_057804.1:142560220-142561024 GCF_018294505.1 Triticum aestivum
CAATCTTATGCTTCTACGACTATCGCTACCGCTCAGTGATAAAGTAAAGCATTACAAGGCGATTGCATTGCATACAATAAAGCGACAACCATATGGCTCCTGCCAGTTGCCGATAACTCGGTTACAAAACATGATCATCTCATACAATAAAATTTAGCATCATGTCTTGACCATATCACATCACAACATGCCCTGCAAAAACAAGTTAGACGTCCTCTACTTTGTTGTTGCAAGTTTTACGTGGCTGCTACGGGCTTAAGCAAGAACCAATCTCACCTACGCATCAAAACCACAACGATAGTTTGTCAAGTTGGTGCTGTTTTAACCTTCGCAAGGACCGGGCGTAGCCACACTCGGTTCAACTAAAGTTGGAGAAACTGACACCCGCTAGCCACCTGTGTGCAAAGCACGGCGGTAGAACCAGTCTCGCGTAAGCGTACGCGTCATGTCGGTCCGGGCCGCTTCATCCAATAATACCGCTGAACAAAAGTATGACATGCTGGTAAGCAGTATGACTTATATCGCCCACAACTCACTTGTGTTCTACTCGTGCATATAACATCAAACCATAAAACCTAGGCTCGGATGCCACTGTTGGGGAACGTAGTAATTTCAAAAAAATTCCTACGCACATGCAAGATCATGGTGATGCATAGCAACGAGAGGGGAGAGTGTTGTCTACGTACCCTCGTAGACCGAAGTGGAAGCGTTGACGCAACATAGAGGAAGTAGTCGTACGTCTTCCCGGTCCAACCGATCCAAGCACCGTTACTCCGGCACCTCCGAGTTCTTGACACACGTACA
>NC_057804.1:142562383-142569594 GCF_018294505.1 Triticum aestivum
GAAGTCATCTTGCACTTGTCGCTCGGCCTTGGTCGCTTGATGAACTAGCTCGAGAAGGTTTGAGTATGGTTGGTAGTCGATGATCCGCTTGATTGGATGGTTGAGGCCGTTCAAGAAGCGTCCCATTGTTTGCTCGTCGTCTTCCTTGATATTGGCTCGAATCATGGCAATCTCCATTTCTTGGTAGTATTCTTCCACCCTCTTCGTGCCTTGCTTGAGGAGTTGCAACTTCTTAAAGAGATCTCGAGTGTAGAGAGTAGGCATGAAGCGGGCTCTCATGACTTCCTTCATTTCTTCCCAAGTTGTGATTGGTGGTTCGCCTCTTGTATGTCGTTGCTCGATCACTTGTTCCCACAAAATGAGGATGTAGTCTTGGAACTCGAGGGAGGCCATGGCGATCTTCTTTTCCTCGTCATAGTTGTGAAGCCGGAAAATTTTGTCCACCTTCAAGGCCCATGAGAGGTATTCCTCGGGATCATTGCTTCCGGAGAACCATGGTGAACTTGAGCTTGCCATAGCGGAGTTCTTCATCATGGTAGCGGTTTTGATATCGCTCTTGCCTTGGAGGAAGGTCCTCAAATGCTCGATCTTCAAGATGTCTCTGTTGGCGTGGAGGAGGGTCTTGAAGCACTTGTTCCACTTGGTGTCGTTCTTGTCTTGGAGAGGGGCGAGGAATATGTGCTTAGTTGCGCCTTTCTTGTTGTTCTTCAAGTCGGGCTTCTTCTTCTTGTCGTGCTTGGCAAAGTGCATCTTCTTGTTTGCGGACATGGCGGTTGTGCTCTTCGACGGCTCTAGTGGCCTCGTTGAGTGTGCGTTGTGCTTCGAGTGCTTGAGCTTCACGTTCGAGTGCTTGTGCTTCACGACGCTCTTGTGCTTGTCGAATTGCATCACCGTCTTGAGGGACTTGACGTGGCACTTGTGGAGGTATTTGGTCTTGCTCCATTGCTTCTTGCGCTTGGTGTCGCACCCTTTCACGTGCTCGAACTCGGTCTTGTAAACCATTGCCATGGAACGGATTTTCTTATGCTTGGCGATCTTGAGGAACATCACGTCGAGGAAAGCGAGCTCATGGAGGAATTGCATCATAAGAGGAGTAGTCTGAAGATGGCCAACTTGTATGGTGACTTGAGTGGCGCCATCTTGAAGAAGCGGCTGAGGAAGACAGGCGTCGCACGATCATGTTGTGGAGCTCTTCCATTTGTGTGGTGAATTTGGCGTCGATGTAGTCGTGGTTCCTTGTTTCCAATTGACGAAGGTCGGAGGCGAGTTGCTCCAAGCGTTCACCCAATGCTTCGATTTCTTGATGAAGAGCTCGTTGCGCGATGAAGAAGTGGTTCTTGGAGACGAATCCGGAATCATCACCTTGCTCCTCGAAAAGTGGGTTCGATGACGAGTTTGTCCTATCCATCATAACTAAGTGGGGTGAGTAGGAAAATGAGAGAACAATACCAAAGTTACCTTCTCTGAGGATTGAGGATGTAACAAGTGTCACTCAATGTAATGCCACAATAAGAGAATTGGAATCGGGTTTGTTTCTCACACCTACAAATAAGAGGCTTATGGAGGAGCTCGATTAGGATGGTGGCAAAAATTTCAAGCAAATGTTAGTCAAGATATTGATAAGGTTGAGAAGGTTCACAAAAATGCAAGTAAAGCAAATAGATCAAACACAAATATATCACTAGGAACACACGCACGGAAGATAGATGGGATCCGCACAACCAAGGAGTGAGCTCAAAATGTGCAACCACGGAAAATGCTCTTGTTGTGTGAATGCTTGAGGGACGCTAACTCAATTGCTCAAATGGGAAAGATACGCTTGTGCACTACCCTATGAGAGAAACGTGCGGTCTTCAATCCCAACTATGCTATGTATGCGATGACCAAGATGATATAACTATGCAAATGGCTCAATGCTATTGCTTACAAGCTCTTTGTTGCTCCTCTTTTGCTTAAAAGCTTTTATTCATTTTCTCTTTTTTTTCTATGCTTGATGCTCAAGCCAAGTATGATATGAGACAAGTATATAAGATATGCACGGGAGAGACTTATGGCACAAAGATGATAACACGATCACTATGGTGCACAATACCGTGGCCCATCAATTCTCAACTTGCTAGTCTCGATGGGTAAGCAACACAAAATGGCTTGGGCTATCAATGCGAAAGCAAGGTAAGAAGTAAGTGTCATCGAGGTTACCGTCCTTTCTTACGGTTAGCGGTGAAGATAACTCCGAGATGATGATGGTGATGACGATGTCACACGCTCCTAAGTAGCCGAAACACCTTAGGAAACAGAAATTGCAACTCAAAATCGGTCAAATGCGAAAGGTGGGTGTTTTTGTGATGATTTTTGGATGAAGGCTAATGGTGGTGGTAATGATATGAGTGGATGGGGGATGTCAAGAGCTTCCAAACGAGCTAAAGAACACAAAAAACGGACTTGGGAATTTGAAGTTATGGTCAAATTAGTGGTGTAGTCAGGCTGATTCGGGGGGTGCGGGCACCCGGGGGTAGGATGTGCGGGTGCCCGGGTGGTCAGGGGAAAATGGCCCGGGGGTGCGGGTGCCCAGTGGTTCGAGGTGCGGGCACCCGGTGGTCTCCGATTTGGGCGGAAAATTTGGGGGAAATGCAAGATTTCGAGGATTTCGTGGTGGGAAGGGTGGGGATTGTTGGGGAGGGGCTAGATCCACTTGCCAAACATCAAATCCATGGACCAAAACAACCAAATCTCAAAAGATCCAACAAATTGCAAGAAAAAAATTTGGGGCTATTTTTGTGGGGATTTTTGAATTTGGACAAAAAACAACAAAATCAAGCTAGCAATGGGGGGATGGGACTCCAAGATGTGAATCAACCTTGCTCATGATACCAAGATGTTGTAGGGTGAAATCCTAGAGGGGATCTTTTCACACTTGGAGGGGGAAAAGAGAAAGAACACTCAAGAACACAAGACACAAATCACTCAAACAAACCCAAATATCACATCCACTAGAGTAGCATACATGAGATCCACAAGATTACAAGATCAATTCAAGGAAAATAGCACTAGGGTAAGGTTCTTCCCACTAGGTGAGGTCTTGCATCCAAAGAGGATCTTCTCCAAGAGGAGGGCTTGATCTCCAAGAGGAGCTTCTCCAAGAGGAGGTCTAGATCTCCTAGAGGAGGAAGATGAGCAAAGCCATCTTTTGTGTTCTAAATACTTTGCTAACCTCTCCAATGAGCTAGGTGGGGGTACTTATAGTTTTGACACGAAATAAGAAAGGAGGGGATACAAGGGCAAAGCCCCAAAGAGGCAAGCAGGCTCTCGGTATTGTCCGGGCACCCGGAGTCATGGGGGCCGGGCACCCGGACCGGCCAGGGGCCATCCACAGGTTTGGCCCAGCACCCGGAGGCGAGGGGATCAGGCACCCGGCCCATACAGGGGCTTGGCTGGAGGTGGCCCGGGCACCCGGGGTCCCAAGCCCGGGCACCCGGGGTGGAGCCATGCGGGAGGCTGGGAGGGGCCGAGCACCCAGGGGTCCCAGGCCCGGGCAGTCGATGGGGCGGCCAGCGGCTGGGAGAGGAGGGCCAGGGCACCCAGGAGCCAAGGGTCCGGGCACCCGGAGTAGGCCGGGGTAGCTCCCAGGTGGTGAGGCCGAGCACCCGGGGTTGGGGAGGCCGGGGACCCGATGTGTCCAGGGGGTTTCTCCTCCTTGCTTCCTTCTTCGCTCTTCTCCTCCGTGTATGCTTGGATCTCCGTCTTCTCCTCCTCACGATCATCTTCTTTGTACCTAAGAACGCATAGTGTATCTCTTTGAGGTAGAATCCCATTCTCAAGTGAAACCGAATGAAACTCGGAGAGGAAAGAAGTGACCTCATTCTCGATGTTGCGTGCACGTGCTCTTGTCATTGGCTCCCTTGGTGCTTGCGGTGGTGATGAAGTGTCGGTGCGGGTAGTCGAGGGATGCTCCGCATCACCATGGGTCCCTCCGCCCTCCGCTCGACACTTATAAAGATATCACTTGGAAAATAAAAACACATGGCGCAGATCATGCAAAACATGACACTAACAAAAAAAGTATGATAGATGACATCACACAAAAGAAAAGAGTTTACAAGACATACAATAGATTATAAATGATCTATAAATAAAGACACAAGTCTTGTAACATGGAGTATACACTTTCTCTCATTTGTTCGCATTAAAGACACCAAAATGTGAGAAAAGGAAACTACTTAGTCCACTAAACTATGCACTGGCAGAAGGCGCATAACTCTCTTCATCCTATGACCCCAGCAGTAACTTCCGAGCCTTCATTTACACAGGTAGATGGACATGTCCATTTATCTTCTATATTTAAATATCTAGCTTTCACTAACATATTTTCCTTAACATGCAATCATGACATGTCAGCAAGCAACATGCATGGGAAATGTCCACCTCAACATACAATCATGTGTCACTACAAAAAAATACTTCCGTGATAATACGTGTTTGTCACAATAGGTCATGTTTTCTGTCATGCATGTACATCCATAACGATCTTATGACAAAATCAAGATAGTCATACCTGTGTTATCGTAGAAGTGTTCCATGACAATACTGAAATTATCATCGCGGAAGTGTCCATTTTCATGATGATAAATGTCGCCTCATGGAAGTGTTTTCATCAACGGTAACCGACACATGGCATCCACCGTAACAGGTCGCCATTAAACTATCGGGTCTGGTTTTCAATCCGATAACCCGTTAACAGCAACTACCAATTGTGATTTTTCATGTGTAAAATTCTCATTGGTCGAAGGAAACACGTGTCAGCTCCTTGTTGGGACAGATGTCATCCAGCGAATGGACGAGACGAGCCTATGATACGTCGACACGTTGCTCAGCCCAATAGTGGCCCATTTAGGTTAAACGGATGGCCCACTTGACTTGGTCAAAAGGTAGCGGGCCGGCCCACGGAAAGCCTAATAATGGTCTGGTTGCATATAACCCATTTACAGCCCGCTAACTCACAACGCGTTATGGCCTATCCAAATTTGGCCCAGCAGCGTCATCTGGGCCGTCCAATATGCTTCCAGCCCGTTGTGACTTCCGGCCCATGTATGGCCCATGACGTCTTTCGGCCCATATGAGGCCCTTTGTAACTTTGGGCCCTTTAACGGCCCATGGTGAAACTGGCCCACAATGAACAGTGTATCACTTTATACCCATTAATGGCCCATTATTCAGTTGGGCCATTTCCAGCCCATGTTATCTTTCGGCCTTATAAGGTCCATTTATTCTTGGGCTCGTTTCCAGCCCTCGACTACTTATGATCCATTACTGGCATGTTCCGCTGATAGGCCAAATTCAGCCCGTAGCTATAGTCAGCCCGTTTGTGGCCTGTTAATCCATTGGGCCGTTTTCTTAGCATCATCTAATGCGGCCCATTAACGACCCGTTATGTATGTCGATAGAATTAAGCCTGTTATACATACCGGCCTATTAACAGCCCATTATGGTCGTGGCCATAAACATGTGATTCCCATTTTAGCCCATTTATGGCCCATATTATGGTCCGTTATCGGTGCACGAATAGTACGACCCATGTTTGGCCAATCGATTATACCACCCGTAGAAGACCCATTATTCTCCGGCATGCAGAAGGTCTAAGGATCCTAGGCCGATACTACTAAAACAGTTAGCAGGACCATGGTTACAACGGTTCGTATGTAGCCCATGGTTATTGTGGCCACTAACAAACCGTGGAAAGAGAATTGCAGCAACTATAAGCAAACAAATAAACAACACAATAAGGAAATAAATACGCAAGCAACTTACGCTAGGCTATTATGTCTATTAAATATTACATCCACTGGGCATCAAAGTTCACCATGAGTGCAAATATAGTGAACAACACATCATATTGCATACACTTGGCATACAAATTGTCCACCAGTGCAAATAAATGCAACAACAAAACAAGTCCAGAACTGAAACCACTTCAGAAGAGCTCAAGAAACGATATCCTGGGTTCCCACCATGCTGGCTAGAAGCTTAGCAAGCTTATTAGCTTTCTATTGTTTCGCGCTAAAATCCTCTAGCGCTTGTTGTTGCACTAGAAAGTATGCATCTGAATTCTGTAGGGACTTCCTCAGTCCTTCGACTTCATGTCGCAGCACAACTAACTGATGTCTTTCAGCTTGTAGCTGAGACTCAAGAAGCCAAAGTGATTCAGGCAGCGAGTTCAACGAGTCTGTGCTAACGGTAGTGGCAAGTAACTCGAACACTACATCAAGGCAGGACTCTGGGGTTGTCTTACTGTCTACAAGATTGTTTTTATTAGCTTTCTTGGAGACCAACAAGGTTGTCTCACTATCTTGAACCTTATCGGCATTACTTTCTATACCATTGCATAATGGGGTGCTCTTCTCCAATATTCTGTCGGCATTCTACAAGAGAAACAAGCAGACACATCACAAGTTTAGCATGTAGTATATGAAACTCATTTTGGTAAATCGGTTTAGTAGTAAGGTGGACAGGATAACGACATGAAACAAACATATATCTATGTACTATGGTCACTGTATCATCTATATCATTCTAGTTTATGTTGTCAAATCAAGATGGACACACAATTCAAATCATGTCTGTTGAAGACAAAGCAGCATAGACAGAATATAAGTGTGAGAAACTACACAACACTAACAACATTTGCAACGTGCATGACATGAGAACATAACTTTTTATACAATTGAAACTGAAATCAACATAGATCAGAAGTTAGAATAGCAATCCAGTTAAAGAAATAGGTTTAAAACATACCTGTTGCGCCATCGGAGTTTCAATTGCATCCTTCAAATTTGAAATTAGTTGGTATGAGTAAATACAGTCATGCAAGAGCAAAGGAGTATGAACCATAGCTACAGAACCTGACCTAAGAACAGTTCTCCTTCTGCTATAAGTGTTGAGTTCGGGTTTGGAGTGGTGGTACTCGTGCTTTGGGCACTGCAGTTGCCTTACTAACTTCTCGTGTTTGGGTGCTCCGTGGTGGAGATGGTGTTGTGTCAACTGGAATTGGGTTACTATCTGCTGGGGTTGGGGTTAGAAGGGGTGTAGCTGATTCTCTATCCAACTAGGTAGGAGTACAATCTGTGAGAGTCCAGGTTATGTGTAGTGGGGTTGGTTCTTGGGCAAGTACAACCGTGGTTCTATCTGCATCGACGAGTAGCACTATCTTTTCTGAA
>NC_057804.1:142569744-142571817 GCF_018294505.1 Triticum aestivum
AAGACCATGTTTTTACTCCCATAGATACTACCATCACCCCCTTCAATTCAAATGGCTAATAAACAATTAAAGTAATTGAATGTATATACATTGTATGATAGACAGGTGCAATGGATAGTGGGAAATAAAATAGGGCATGAAATAATTCACGTTTATGTAGTCTAACCAAACATGATAATATGACAAATTTCACATATATGATGGCTAACTAAACATGATAACATGACACAATTTCACATATATGATGGCTAACTAAACATGATGACTATGTAAACATGATGAAATGATATAACTATATGACGTGTCTATTGAAGTGCTTGGCATGCCATAATTTACATACATGTTGTCGATGGAAACATGATGGCATGATATAATTCACGGATAGAATGACATAGTTCAAAATATAATGACTATGTAAACATGATGAGATGATATAACTATATTATGTCTTTAGAAAATGGGTTAGCATGCTGTCTATGTAAACATCATAGCATGATATAATTCAAATATACGATTTATATACTAAGCAAGTAAGCATATGGCAATCACATATATGATGTCTAAACTAAGCAGATGGCATTCAATATTGTGTATATGATGTAAAAATTAAGCATTGCAAGACAACATCTGCATGATATGAGTAATATAACCCTGCCAAGTTTGAGTATACACCTCAGGGGTAAAATAGGACTGGTCATCTGTCTCTGAATCCTCCTCCGAGGAACTATCTATAACCAGCAAGATATCTGCTTCAAAAGGTAGCATTATTTGCTCTGAAGACCTTGTTTTCACTCTAAATTTTTCCATCACCGATTCAAATGGCTAATACACAGGAAGAGTAATTGATTATACAAACATTGTCGACAAATGGAATACGTGATATATTCACATATATGATGCTTGGCTAAACATCATGACATTGCATAATTCACATATATAATGCCTTGCAACAAGATAGCATTGCATAATTCACATATATAATATCCTGCAACAAGATGGCATTGCATAATTCACATATATGGTAATTAGACACTAAACATGTGGCATTCACAAAAAGCATGTCTAAACTAAGCAAATGAGATAGCAATGCAAGACACTATATGCACGATATGAGCAATATAACTCTGACAAGTTAGAGCATGCACCTCGGGGGGGGGATAAGACTGTTCATTTGTCTCTGAATACTCCTCTGAGGAGCTATCCTTAACCAGTAAGGTATGCGCTTCGTCAGATATCATTGTCTACTCTGAATACCTTGTTTTCACTCCAGATTTTTTCATGACCGTGTCAAATGGCTGATGCACAGGAAGAGTAGTTGAATATACTAACATTGATGATAAATGTAATACATAATGAAAAAAGGATGTCATGATATAATTCACATATAAGATGATTCGGTAAGTAGGATGCCATTGCAAAATTCACATATATGATGTCTGGCTAAACAAGATGGCATATCATAATTCACATATATGATATAGAAACTAAACAGATGTCATTCACATAGAGCATGTCTAAACTAAGCACATGACATATTTGATGTATAAATTAAGGAATGCAAGGAGCCATATGCATGATATGACCAACATCATCATGCCAAGTTAGATCAAAGACCTCAGGGGGTAAATAGGAGTGATCTGCTCTCTCTGAATCCCCCTCTAAACAGTTAGCTTTCTCTTGATTACAGTCTAGAATGGGGGAAGTGGGGTTGCTTTTGCTCCCACCATGGAGCGACGCCTGCATGAAATTTTATTGCCACACAAGGCTCGCCTCTTTTTCTCTACATGTTCAGTATCATTGTGTACAATAACTGACATGCATAGAATAAAACATAGTGAGATTATGTGAGTGCATGCAAAGATCCAGAGTGATGGTAGCAATCTGTGGATTGACCCAAAACCAATGATAGCAGGCAGATAATAGCTTCGGCTAATAAATACAGATAATGGCTCATTTACAGTTTGTTTTCCAGCCAACATGAAACTCATAATAGACACCCGAGATTAACCATAGTAGACAGATATATTGATTGCTGCCCCAATATGTACCCCACAACCATTTTAAAACTTAAGT
>NC_057804.1:142571827-142577735 GCF_018294505.1 Triticum aestivum
TCTCTGAATACTCCTCTGAGGAGCTATCCTTAACCAGTAAGGTATGCGCTTCGTTAGATATCATTGTCTACTCTGAATACCTTGTTTTCACTCCAGATTTTTTCATGACCGTGTCAAATGGCTGATGCACAGGAAGAGTAGTTGAATATACTAACATTGATGACAAATGTAATACATAATGAAAAAGGATGGCATGATATAATTCACATATAAGATGATTGGGTAAGTAGGATGCCATTGCAAAATTCACATATATGATGTCTGGCTAAACAAGATGGCATATCATAATTCACATATATGATATAGAAACTAAACAGATGTCATTCACATAGAGCATGTCTAAACTAAGCACATGACATATTTGATGTATAAATTAAGGAATGCAAGGCGCCATATGCATGATATGACCAACATCATCATGCCAAGTTAGATCAAAGACCTCAGGGGGTAAATAGGAGTGATCTGCTCTCTCTGAATCCCCCTCTAAACAGTTAGCTTTCTCTTGATTACAGTCTAGAATGGGGGAAGTGGGGTTGCTTTTGCTCCCACCATGGAGCGACGCCTGCATGAAATTTTATTGCCACACAAGGCTCGCCTCTTTTTCTCTACATGTTCAGTATCATTGTGTACAATAACTGACATGCATAGAATAAAACATAGTGAGATTATGTGAGTGCATGCAAAGATCCAGAGTGATGGTAGCAATCTGTGGATTGACCCAAAACCAATGATAGCAGGCAGATAATAGCTTCGGCTAATAAATACAGATAATGGCTCATTTACAGTTTGTTTTCCAGCCAACATGAAACTCATAATAGACACCCGAGATTAACCATAGTAGACAGATATATTGATTGCTGCCCCAATATGTACCCCACAACCATTTTAAAACTTAAGTCTGAGCATTAATTTGGACCTGACTTGGAGTCCAAGAGGTGAACAAGACGACAAAGTAGCATGTAATATTAAGTGATGCATAACGTAAGTGGACACGAAAGAATGTGACCTCTCTTGCGGACCCGTGTAGTCCTCAAAGTCATCTGATCAGTTGATGATGGTAATGCAGTTGTCGTGGCTGCTGGCGACGGGGAAGAAGATCTGAGGCGGCTAAAGACAGTCTAGAGGGCGGATCCCTGCTGTGGTGGACCCTTCCGTCATTGGAGCAGCTGAGCTGGACGACGGCGCGACAGGAGTGGGACAAACCACACAAGATTTTCTTTGACACATATCTGTAACAGAAGTAATTCTGTAAGGGCTTGTTTGAATTGGAGGATTATAACAACGCAGAGATAGGAAATACACAGGAACAGGATAGGAATGCACGTGCAAAACAGAGAATTTCTGTCAATCTGGGTGTTTGGTTCATAGAAATTGGAAGATCACAGGAATGCAAATAAACATGGTCAAATTAAGTCAAACCACAAGAAAACGTACAGTTATAATGCTATTATGCTATTATCACTTAGTCTTGTGCTTCATGAATAGGAATTTGAAAAGGAGGGCCAAGTGGATATTAAAATTCATACTGTTTTTCTTTGAAAGAGACACTAAAGGAACAAATCCTACAGTTCTCATTTTCTCCATTCCTTTGAACCAAATGCATGAATAGTAGTACCATAGGAAAGTTTTCAATTCCTATGTTTTTCCTTCACTTTTTCGTTCGACCACTAGCGATTCTAGTAGGCGGGCTTGAACAGGTAAAAGCCTATACTCCCAAAATGTTTTTGTGCTATTTCTACTACTTTGGACTTAGGCCACTGCCCTACTAGCTCAACTCCCAGACCTATCTACACATGCACAGCTCAAACTCACCGATATAAATAATGATGGCATTCGATGGTTAGATCCTGGAGCGATGGCGCTTGAGGGGTGTTCCCTTTCAGGAGGCGTTGCTACCGAGGAACTGTCCTCGTGATGTCAAGAGCCGATAAATCATGTGTATGATCGTTGCACTAGTTTTCCCATCACTGTTTTGATCACCTGGGAGTTTTCTTTTCATCTGCCTAGACATGACTTCGGTCTTGGATGAGTTTGTTCTTTGCCAGCGTGACTTTTCGTGTGTGTGCGCGCGCGTTGATGTTGATTGTGTGCATTCTAGTCATGCAGAAGTTTGGTGTGTGCTCATTGTGTTTGTATCATCTACACATTTCTGTCGGGCGACTAAATCACTTAGGCCTTGTTTGGTTCATAGGATAAGAATATCATATGAATAGGAAAGTTATAGGAAATGAGATGACATGTATCTCAAATCCTATAAGTTGGGATAGGAAAAGAGATGACACACTAGTAGAAAACAGGGCTAACATTCGGGCCTGGCCAACCCATTAGTCCCGGTTCTTCAAGAACCGGGACCCATGGGGGGTATTAGACCCGGTTCGTGAGCCCAGGGGGCGGCCGGGGCCTCGTGGGCATTGGTCTCGGTTCGTGTGGAACCATTTGTCCCGGTTCAAGCCACGAACCGGGACCAATGGTCCTCGCTCCTGGCCCACAACCATTGGTCCCAGTTCGTGGCTTGAACCGAGACAGAAGGGGGGGGGGGCTTTCGTCCCGGTTCATGCCACGAACCGGGACAAATAACTTGACTATATATACCCACCGCCACGGCAGAGCACTCCATAGTGCTCTGTTTTTTCAAGCCGGCGAGGGGAGGGCATTTGGGTGCTCTAGTTCACTTCCTATGCACATGAGGTGTTCGATGAAATGCCCAAGCCACACTAGTTAAGCTTTCTCCTCTCGAAACTCGACCTCCAAGCTCCATTTTCAACGAGATTTGTCTATATTTAGCGCTCTGTCACGCCCTGTCCCCACCCCGTCTTCACCGCCGTCGATCGCCCACGCCGATCTCGTCGCCAGCACCACCGTGGCGAGCCTCTTGTTCTTATCTTCTTTCTGAAAGAAACAATTCTTAATTCAGATAGATACTTGTCTGATTTTCTTACTTTTATTATTCCTTGTTATTATATAGTGCGATGGTTTTGGTATCTGCCCCCGTCGGTCCTCATCGTGTCTATGATTCAGATGTGGTATATATTATCTTTTCATAACTATTTGGTTCATTTATTGTTTATGACAATTATGCCGACCAATGTGACATAGATTTTATTTATGTAGGAGGTTGTTGAACCGGAAATTCCAACCGACCCTATTGTTGAGAGGTTAAATTTAGTTGAAGAAGAAAACAATTACTTGAAGGAAAAAAATAAGAAAAATTGCGGAGGAGAAGATGATATTGGAGTTGCATGTTGCGGATGTCATCGAGGATCACAAGATCAAGATGGATGCAATACGGTTGAAGATTAAAAAGATTAGAAAATATGCCATTCATACCGAGGCTTGGTATCATTATGCAGTTGGATCAGTTGTTACCTTGGTTGCGATTATGATCGCATTTGTTGTTGCATTGAAATGTTTTACATAATTTCAATGTATGGTTTAATTAGATGCTCTGGAGAGCTATATGTTGTTCAATGAGAACTATGTATGTACTTTAGTTTTAATGCTCTAGAGAACTATGTATGTACTTTGGTTTCAGAGTTCATTTCAAATGCTTTTCAACTTCATGGTCTTATAGCTCAAAATAATCAGTAAATGCATGAAAAATAACAAATGTAGTCAAAAAGGGTTGTAAATTGATGATGTGGCTTTGAATGGTGCATTTTGAACACAGAAAAACCATGGTGTTGAAATAAGTTCAAAAAAATGAAATCCCTTTGTAACAGACGAGTTTCCGTATGAAACCCTGATACTTCAAAAGAGATTGTTCGTTTTGTACACAAAGTGCATCCAGTTTTTGTCGTAACCCTCTCTACTTTCTCGCACATGCTATGTGGGTGAAATGATGATACCATGCCAACTTGGAACCTTTTCAGAGTTTATTTCCAATGCTTTTCAATTTCATGGTCTTATAGCTCAAAATAATCAGTAAATGCATGAAAAATAACAAATGTAGTCAGAAAGGGTTGTAAATTGATGATGTGGCTTTGAATGGTGCATTTTGAACACAGAAAAACAATGGAGTTCAAATAAGTTCAAAAAATGAAATCCCTTTGTAACAGACGAGTTTCCGTATGTAATCCTGATACTTCGAAATAGATTGTCCGTTTTGTACATGAAGTGCATCCAGTTTTTTCCATAACCCTCTCTACTTTCTCGCACATGCTATGTGGGTGAAATAATGATATCATGCCAACTTGGAACCTTTTCAGAGTTCATTTCAAATGCTTTTCAATTTCATGGTCTTATAGCTCAAAATAATCAGTAAATGCATGAAAAATAACAAATAAAGTCAGAAAGGGTTGTAAATTGATGATGTGGCTTTGAATGGTGCGTTTTGAACACAGAAAAACAATGGAGTTCAAATAAGTTCAAAAAATGAAATCCCTTTGTAACAGGAAAAAGAATCACTCAAAATATATTTTTATAGTGAAGTTATTCATAAACTAGTGATTCACACAAATTTCAAAGAATTAAAATTTAAACTATTCAGATTTCATTTGAAATGCTTTTCAATTTCAAGGTCTTATAGCTCAAAAAAAACGAGTAAATGCTTTTATAAAACTCTAATAGCAAAAGGAATCAACTAAAACGCTTTTATAAACCTCTAGTATTTTTTAAACTAAAATTATATAAAATTTATGCAACTAAAATTATCAAAGTTTTTTCTGTTCAAAACATGAAAAGCAGAAAGAATTATCATAAAGAATTTTTTGTTAGAAACTTTAGTAGCAAAAAGAATTTTCATAAAGATTTTTTTGATAGAAACTAAAATAACAAAATATGTTTTTGAATATAATGATAAACTAGTGATTCACAAAATTTTCAAGGAAAAAGAATCACTCAAAATATATTTTTATAGTGAAGCTATTCATAAACTAGTGATTCACACAAATTTCAAAGAATTAAAATTTAAACTATTAAAATTTGGAAACTAATGGAGTAACAGAAAGATTATAATTATTCTGAGCTAAAAGCAAAAGGAATAAAAAAATAAAGCAAAAATCAGAAGAAAAAATAAATAATTCAAAAAACAAAAAAATGCTGGAAAAAATTAAAAAGCCGCCTAATGGGCCATACGGACTGCATACGACTAGAAACCCATCTGTATATGGGCCAGGATGCAGGCCCGCAGGCCCAATAGGCCGAACACGGCAGTGTCAAGGGTAGGCAACTAATGCCTGCATATTAGAGAGGAGCTCAGCACCTGAGCTGCAACGCAGCTTATAAACAGGTGCTGAGCTCTGTCAGCTAGCAAGGTGAGACTAAACATCGCACCGCACCGCGCCAGCACAAGGCCTTTGGTCCCGGTTGGTGCCACCAACCGGGACTAAAGGTTGGCATTGGTCCCGATTGGTGGCACTAACCGGTACCAATACCCCCCTTTAGTCCCGATTCGTGCCACCAACCGGGACTAAAGGCCTCTGATTCGCGCACTTTGGGCTGCAGAAAAGAGGCCTTTGGTCCCGGTTGGTGGCACCAACCGGGACTAATGCACCCTTTAGTCCCGGTCCGTGGCACCAACCGGGACTAAAGACCTCGCTATATAAGTTCACACTTAAGAATTTTTCACTCTCATCTCGCAGTTGCCGCCCCCGACGACGCCGACGACATCGACACCGCCAGGCTGCGCCGACGCCGCCCGCTACCCCCGCCGTCGCCGTCGCCCGCGCCCTCGCCATTGCCCGCGCCCTCGCTGTTGCCTGCTTCCCTGCCCCGATGCGCGCCGCCCCGGCCCGCCCCCATCGTCGCCATCGCCGTCGCCCCCTTCCCTGCCCCCGTCGTTATCGTCGCCCCCGCCGTCGCCGTCGTCCTCCTCCTCACTTGGTCCGGCCGGCGCAACATTTTTTTCCATATATATATGCTTATTATTTTCATATGTATATGCTTGTTTTTTCATATATATGATGATATA
>NC_057804.1:142577871-142579309 GCF_018294505.1 Triticum aestivum
TTTTTTATAGAATATGATGTTTTTTTCATAGATGATCACATATATATATGATGTATGCATGTATGTAGATGAAATATATGATATTTTTTTGTTCATAGAACATGATGTTTTTTTATTCATAGTTTTTTTGTTCATGAGAGAGGCGGGGACGTCCAGGGATCATAGATGTAATTTTTTTCAGAACTTTCTATCGTGCATAGACCGATTTTAGACCACGGGATAGGAAAAAAGAAAATAAGAAGAGGAAGAAAGAAGAAGAGGAGAGGAAGAAGAGGAGAAATAAATAAGAAGAGGAAAAAAGAAGAAAAAGAAAAGGAGAAGAAGAAAGGAATAGAGGAGAAGAAGAAAAAAATAAAAAAATTCTATTTTTTTCTTCTTCTCCTCTATTCCTTTCTTCTTCTCTTTTTTTTTCTTCTTTTTTTCTTCGATATTGCTTCTCTTCTATTCCTTTCTTATTCTCCTCTTTTTATTTCTTCTTTTGTCTTCTTATTTTTTATCAGGTATGTCGTTGTCAATATACCCCCTCCCGATAACTTCAACACGAGGGGGGGTCGATATACCCCCTCCCCGGTAACATTATTTTCCCATGTATGTATGTCGCGTCGTTGTCGATATAACCCCCTCCTGGATAACTTCGACATGAGGGGTGGTCGATATATATACCCCCTCTCGACCGTGATGACTTGTACCACGGGAGCACCCCCCTCGGCCCTCTCGCTCGACCAAAACTCTCGAGGACACCCAAACCGTAGAAAAAAACGATGTTGGTCTCCTGCCCCCTCCCGCCGTGCCCCTACCCGACAAACTCTCTCGAGGCCACCCAAATTTACCAAGTTAAAAGAGCGTTGTCGTCGAGGCCACCCCAAACCCTTGAAGCGTTGTCGAGGCCACCCCAAACCCTTGAAGAGTTGCCGAGGCCACCCCAAACCCTAGAGAAGCAGCATCGAGGCCACTAATATGATTCCTTATTGTGATTATATTAGCTAGCTAGTTCTACGTTTGCCACTAATATATCCAGTTGTCATGTTTGAATAATAATTGCCATGTTGTAAATATTTGCAGAAACTATGGAGCACCCCCGAGACAAAGAAACAGAAGAGATGTTGGGGGACATAATCGCAAAAGGAAGTGATGTCGTTGCGTCGTTTCTCAACGACACCGATGGTCTGGAAGGACAGGGTAGTGAAGAAGAAGGTTATGATTATGATGGCTCTGGTGACCAAATGACGGCTCCGGTACAAGAAGAAGTAGACCGTCATGACGGCTCCGGTGACCGAACCGAGTCCGACCAGGTATATATATTAGTTAAGCCTGTGCTGACTAGCTAATTGATGCATTCATTGTTTTCGTATGTACACATATTAATTAACTCTGGTCTTTCTTCTTTTCTCTAGCCCTCCGGATCGAGCACAACTTCGGTAAAGAAACGAGGCCCGAA
>NC_057804.1:142579319-142579870 GCF_018294505.1 Triticum aestivum
TGGAAGAATGAGCTGAAAACAGAGTTTGTCGACGAAGATTTGACACCGGAATTCACCGGAAAGTATGAGAAGATCAGAGATCACTAGCCCGCATTTGTGGCCCACAAGACATCGTAAAAGAGTAAGAAGATGTCAGCGATAAACAAGATAAATGCTGTGAAGAAGAAGCATCACCATCGCACGGGGTCAGGTGGCTACCTCAAAGCCCGACCTTTGTGGGACAAGGCTGAGAATGACCTGATTGCTAAAGGGGTCGAACCAGAGACATTGAACTGGCCAGACCGTTGTCGGACTTGGTTCTTCGGGGTTGGCGGAACCTTGGACCCTGTAACAGGGAAGTGCGTTTGTACGGATGAGCAACTGCGAATACCCATCACAAAGCTTCAGGAGTATATCGAGAAAGCGCAGCAAGGGGCGTTCGTCCCAGACAGAGAGAAGGATGAGCTCACAATGGCCCTCGGGAATCCTGAGCACCCTGGTCGGACACGAGGCACGCCAGGCTCCGTTCCGTGAAAGGCTGGCTTTCCGGACGCAGGGGGTTACAAAACCCA
>NC_057804.1:142579880-142581897 GCF_018294505.1 Triticum aestivum
CCCTTCTCTCAAGACTCCAGAGAAGTTACCATACGAGAGGACCGTGGAGGAAAACACGCGGATCGTGCAAGCCGAAGTGGATAACTTCTTTGAAGGGATGAAAGCAAAGATACATCCACCTCCGGAGGAGAAGATAGATCCGGTAAAAGTGAAGCGTACTCTGGCTGCCCTGCAGAAACCGCCAAAGTCTCCGATGAAAGGCAACTATGAGCGCATTCTTACAAAGTCATTTGTGGAAGCGTCGCGGTCAGGAAGTACTATCAGTGGTCAACGACGAGCTGGGAAAAAAGTTGCCCAGCTCGGCGAACAAGCGAACCAATCGTCCCCCCCCCCTGCAGAGAGTCTGATGGGATGAATATTTTGACACTGAGAGTCAGAGAGGAGCATGACCTCATTGGACTTGAACTGTTGAATGTTCTATTTGAGGAGTTCTTCGCGTTTTTCAATCTAAAGGCCCTTGATAAATTAATGATCACTTACTACTGCCTGTAAGTACAGTACTACTTCTGTCATTAAGTCTCTATATATAGGTCAGCTCTTTTATTGCATGTATTTTTAATTATCCTCACTATATTATGCAGATTGATGATCGCCGAATTGAAGAAACGACAAATTGGTGATATTGGGTTCATTAACACAAATCTCATAGATGCATATATGGTTAAATCTCAGGCCAAAGAAGCCGAGGCCAAGCTGCTAAAAATGTTTGTATTAAATCAAAACAAAGCTATAATACTCTTCCCTTACGAATTCAAGTGAGTGTTACTGTCTTGTGCATATTCGGGTTTCCCTTATTAGTCGAGGTTATAGTAATGTAATTGATGAGTTATGCATGCGTGCGCAGGTTCCACTATATTCTCCTAGAGATTAAGCTTGAGCAGGGACTAGTAACTGTCTTAGACTCGAGAAAAAAAGATCCCAACGAGTATGCGGACATGACTGAAATTCTAGAGAAGTAAGTTAAATCGATCATTATTGCACCATATCGGCAACTTTGTTCATTTCCTAATAACAAGTAATTGTTTTCTTTGTCTGCTGGCAGGGTTTGGAAAAAATTCACCTCAAAAACTCCAGGAATGTCGAAGAAGCTGCAATTTAGACACCCAAAAGTAAGTACTATAGTAGCATGTTCCACGCATCTCCTAGTGATTCAAGCGCTAGTTTCATCAATACCATTTAGCATGCTTGCTAATTATTAGTTTGATTGACCTCTATTTCTTGTAAAGTGGTTGTGGCAGGAACAAGGGAATGATTACTGTGGATACTACATTTGTGAGTCCATCCGCCACACGACCTGTGAGCGGGGCTACTCTGACAAACAATATGAAGTGCGTAAATAATAATATTCACAATTTTATTTTATTACCATCATTTGTGTTCAGTTTCATTTATTCATATATATATATATATATATATTGACCCCCTTCTTCAAATTAGATATTTCGGATGCGGGATGAACTCCTACCACCAGATCGTACGCGAGGAATTCTAGAGGAATTGGCGGCATTCTTTCTTGACCATGTGATCGCTAAAGACGGAGAATACCATGTGGACCCTGATCAGCTCGTTTTTAATTAATTAGGAGATTTATATTGTAAGAGATACTTATATTGTATATATGTAGCCAGTACGTAGCGTCGGATAGATATACGAGAACTTGTTGTTCGACCAATCTCTCAGAGAAGGAGAGGTGGTCGATATCACTTCTCTCTATATGCATATGTTCATGACGATCTTCTGTTTCCTTCATTTACTTACTAGCTAGCGTGTCTAGTCCTCTCTATACGTATAGTATATAGCGTCGACCAAGCACGGAGATAAGAGAGGACACTTCTCTTTATTAATTAGCTAGCTAACACAATATATGAAACACCTAAATTAACCCCCAAAACCCCCTAACCCCCCCCCCCCTTCAAAATAAATCCCAACACCTGAAATGCTGACGCGTGGATGCCTATTGGTCCCGGTTGGTGCCACCAACCGGGACCAAAGGGCCTCCTGCTTGGGCTCGCCGCAC
>NC_057804.1:142581985-142583421 GCF_018294505.1 Triticum aestivum
TGGAAGAATGAGCTGAAAACAGAGTTTGTCGACGAAGATTTGACACCGGAATTCACCGGAAAGTATGAGAAGATCAGAGATCACTAGCCCGCATTTGTGGCCCACAAGACATCGTAAAAGAGTAAGAAGATGTCAGCGATAAACAAGATAAATGCTGTGAAGAAGAAGCATCACCATCGCACGGGGTCAGGTGGCTACCTCAAAGCCCGACCTTTGTGGGACAAGGCTGAGAATGACCTGATTGCTAAAGGGGTCGAACCAGAGACATTGAACTGGCCAGACCGTTGTCGGACTTGGTTCTTCGGGGTTGGCGGAACCTTGGACCCTGTAACAGGGAAGTGCGTTTGTACGGATGAGCAACTGCGAATACCCATCACAAAGCTTCAGGAGTATATCGAGAAAGCGCAGCAAGGGGCGTTCGTCCCAGACAGAGAGAAGGATGAGCTCACAATGGCCCTCGGGAATCCTGAGCACCCTGGTCGGACACGAGGCACGCCAGGCTCCGTTCCGTGAAAGGCTGGCTTTCCGGACGCAGGGGGTTACAAAACCCAGGAGAGGAGGAAGAAAGTGGAGCATAGCCAACTGCAGGCGCTGCACGAAAGAGTACAAGGGCTAGAGGAACGAGAAGCAGATCGCAGCAAACGACCTGCCGAATCTTCCCCTGAAGCTACCCCGCCATCTCAGCAGAGAAGCAGCGTGGCTTGCACCGAGGAGAATCAGCAGCTGGAGCTTGTCTTCATGGCTCCTGCTAGCTACCCCGTGGATGCTATCATGGAGTCTCAACATTGCCACCTTATGACGCGATGGATGACATTGAAAGTCAAGGCGGCTGTTGGCTCTGTTATACCTAATGAACCTGGCTCAACCTACGACGGCGAGCCGATTCCAAAAGGATATGCTAGGGTGATGGTGGATCAAATAACGGACGGATTTGAGGACCTTCACCTTGACCACCCTACGGGTGAAGGGGAGGTTCGGCTGGGTTCTTCTCTGAAGACTCCATGCCTATGGCGGAAGGAGTTGATCAACCTTCCGAAGTGGACGCCTCCGCCTCCTCCTCCTCCTCCTCCGGCGAGTCAGGGTAATCCGCCTCCTCCTCCGCCTCCTCCTCCAGCGAGTGATCAGGGCACTCAGCCTCCTTCTCCGGCGCATGGCGGCACTCCGCCTCCTTCTCCGCCTGAGCCGGCGCGCCTGAGCAGCCAGCCTCCTCCTTCTCCGCCTCGTCAACAAGGGTGGATCAAGAGACCCGCCGCCGCTCCGGCTGCTCCGGCGCGTCGTAGTCCTTCGCCTCCGCCTCGTAAGAAAGGAAAGACAGTCGCAACTGCTCCGTCTGCTCCGACGTCTAGCAGCACAGCCAGAGCCGGGAGGTAATACAAATACGGCCCTTCTCTCAAGACTCCAGAGAAGTTACCATACGAGAGGACCGTGGAGGAAAA
>NC_057804.1:142584942-142596024 GCF_018294505.1 Triticum aestivum
CCCAACACCTGAAATGCTGACGCGTGGATGCCTATTGGTCCCGGTTGGTGCCACCAACCGGGACCAAAGGGCCTCCTGCTTGGGCTCGCCGCACCGGCCACGTGGAGGCCCATCTATCCCGGTTTATGCAAGAACCGGGACTAAAGGTATAGGGCATTAGTACCGACACTTTAGTCCCGGTTCAAAAATCGGGACTAATGGCCCTTACGAACCGGGACTATAGGTCCTTTTCTACTAGTGCATTTGGTTCAAATCATAGGAATTTTGCACTGAGTCTAGACTAATGTTTATTTTCCTTTGAAATATGGAGGATAGGAACCAATTCTACGAAGGAGTAGGAATCCATTCCTATGAACAAAAGGGCTCTAAAGGAAAATTTTCTTTAAAAATCCTAAACTATGAAATTCCTCCAAACCAAAGGAGGCTAATGTAGAGTCATCACAATCCAATGTGTTTCTAATCCCTCAAAAGGACATAAATTACACTCATTGAGAGAAACAAGGATATTTTTTGCTCCATCCATGAAAAGAGTAGATCACTTGATGGCCGCCCCGACCTACCAACCCCTTGCTCTCTACCAAAGCGGACCCTAGATTTTCTTTATAAAGGGTGGATTTTATTAACTCAAAATGAAGCATCAGGAAGATACTAGATGCATAGGTTATATTTCAAACCCTGATTTAATGAGAAAACGTGTACCAAGATTTTACTGGCGCTGTCATCTCCTTATTTTGACCCAAGCAACCATTACCTGCTCCGAGGAGTACGTTCTCTCTTCCACAAAATATATCATTACCTAGCTACTACAGTATCTTATATGTGTTCAAATAATGCTCCTCAGAAACAACAAGCACGTACGTGCAACAAAACAAACAACACACGGCGATCGACAGTCAACGGACAAATTTGTTGCAGCGAGCTAACCAAGATACTGTCGTTGAATTTTCATAATGGCAAGTTTGTGGTCAGAGAAGTGCAGCTGATGCCGCAGCATTTTGATTATAGTATTGACGAGAGCAGAGTTTCTACTGGATGGGCATTGGAACTCTGTTGCGAAAGCTGGTCTTCGACAGTGGACCCGTTCTGCTACATACGCACGACTAGTAGCTCGGTGATTCCATCGAGGTTTGGGGGAACTGAATCTGGGCCATCGGGCCGCATCCTCCCCTGGTCGGGACGGCTCCTCTGCTCTCCTCGGCCGTGGGGGCGCGGTCCCAGCGGGCCCAGTGCCGGTGGTGCCAGCCAGGGCGCTCGCTGGAGGCACCCTGCTGAGTCTCGGGCGGGCTCCTGGTCCCGGCGAGCGAGGCAGCGAGAGTGGATCTGCTTGTGGAGGCGAGAGTGGTCAGGTGTCCGCGGATCTGCAAGTGGGAGGTCGCCGGAGCGGAGGCTCCGGGGCGAGGCGGTGTTGGGCGCCGTGCTGGCCGTGTGGACGGCAGTACACGGCCGGTGGTGCGTGCGAGGGTGGCTGCAGCTGATGCACGGGGTGCCGGATCTGACCAGTCGTGGTTGAATCTGGCTACTGTGATGGTGGTGGTCTGGCTCGGGTTGGTGGTTGGAGGTGCAGCGCCGGATGAAAACCTTGCCGCCAGTTTTTTGGGCCGGGGCAGGCGACGGCGACGCCTGTGGGCGCCGCTTCCTTCTTGAAGGCGTCGCTGAGGCGTTCCTGCTCGCTCCACTACACAAGGATGCTCGGGGGAGACCTATGATCCCCTGGGATCGGACGATGATGGCGACGCATGGTCGCACCTCTTGGGGCATCGTTTCAGGAGCTCCTTACCGGCCGGAGGGACCAGTGGTAGATGGGGATGTCGCTCGTGCTGCTTGGTTGTGTCCATCCGGCAATGAGGGCGGTTTGGCTTCTGTGGCAACGATGACGGTGGTGGACATCGTCGGAGGCGTGACATTGGTCGTGGTAGTCGGCTCTTCTCTGACGTGTCCGTAAGATACCTCGGCTGCTTGTTGCCATGAAGTCGAAACTGCGGTGCGGGGCACCGGTGGTGTACGATGACGGATGGCAGGCGGTTCGTTCGGTAATCCTCTGTGACGTCAACCTTGCTTTGTTCTGCGTAGTTCTTCGTCAAAGTCGGAGCTGCGTTGTCTTGCTGTGGGTGGATGACGTTCCGCCTTGTAAGAGTAGTGTTGTTCTACAGCCAATAGGGTTGTTATTTTTCTTTTTCTTTGATCTTCGGATCCTTCCCATATTGTTTCTTCCGCTGCTTTCTGCTAAATCTAATTGAAGCCAGCAATTTGCTGGATCTTTCAAAAAAAATTAGTCTGATGATGTACTCCATGGCTTTTCTTGAGGGGGCATGCGCATGTGCAGAATTTTGGTGTGCCAAACCTCCGGCGATTGCGGTGCGATCAGATCCAGAAGTCGCTATTTGCTTCCGGCAATCAGCACTGAATTTCTTTTGACTAGAGTCTGGAGTATTTTTTTTTTTGAACCCAAGAGTCTGGAGTACTTCGAAAGTTCTAACCCGTAAAGCACCAGAACAGAAAGCAAGCGTGTACTAAGAAATAGAGTTTTTTTTTTGCCATGATACTAAGAAATAGAGTTAATAAACGGTACAACTGTGAACACGGAACACTCAAATCAAAAGGTTAAGGTTCAAGCTAATTAACTAAGTGGGTGCATGATTGGTGCCCAAAAGGTATTATACTCACTGAAAAAAATAGCACGCTATAGCGTATTGAGAATTGTCTCGCTAAATATATCGGTGTACAATGTCTCGATAATAGTACGCTATAGCGTATTGAGAATTGTTTCGCCAAATATATCGGTGTACAATGTCTCGATAATAGTACGTTATAGTGCGTTATAGCACGCTAATAGAATATTTTAAAGTCGTCGCTGCTTTGTTGTAGCGCGCTATTTTTTTCATTGTTACTCCACTTTTGACTAATGCATCGTACGTATATGCTACCTTGAGGAGAAAATTCAGGTTGAATTGTCCATGCTAAGATATAGATATATAAATGTTTTGACCATAACCACCATGCATGCCTCCAGTTTCTAAGGATGAGCATGGGCCAAATAGTACCGCCGGAGACCAGGTCAGACGTCTGTATGTCCCCGAAACTTGAAAAAACAATTATGAGAAAAATCAGCAGGCAGGATGGTCGAATCATCATCTCGTTCATGATCATGTACCGGTAGGCAGTAGCTAGGCTAACCTTGACATTTGTTGGATGGTGATGCAAAAAATAATTAAGAAAATCATAATCGGGTTAAGGCTGGTCAGTGGAGTGTATCATATACTAATATCATACGTATGATACAACATCCACAATGCATAGTATCATAGGTTAGTATCATAGGTGGTCTCATTTATTGTCCTGTATGATAGTATCATAACATTTATTAGGATACGGTATCTATCTATGTTATTACAACCTCCTCTCTCTTCTTTAATTATATGTCATATAAGTATGTGTGCGAGTCCCAAGTGCATGTTACAGGTTATGTTACCGCCAGCCTAATGCACTCTTCCTGTGCCAAAATGTCGCCTTAAAGTCCATGCGAGTGTTACATTAGCACGCTGATGATTTTCTTGATTAAATTTGACCCAGAGAACTATGTAGAGTAGTAGCTAGCAAACACCGTCCGTAGCACAGGAAAGCAACATGAGGAGACGGAGACATGCTTGCACCAAAACTGTACCATGACTCTTACTTAACCGTGCCGATGGCACAGTGTCGGCATGCAGCTTTTTCTACCAAAACTGTACATTTTTCACGAGCTACGTTACATATGCATCTGCTGTGAAACGCGTAATTCCAAAGCGCCGCGCCCGTTTGGATCAACGCTCAAAGTCCACCCGAGTAGGTGGAGACGATGGGGGCATGATGATGCAATCTAATACTAATATATGATGGCAGACTGGTAGCTAGGATAATCATGGCCAGCGGCGTGAGCTACCTTTTCTTCCTATAAATACCGGCCGCCCCGCGTTCCTCCACCACATCCAGCAAACAAGCTTCTCAAGGCACTATCTGGCTGACTAGCTAGAATAGACCGCTCGATAGAGTAGCATCATAAGCAAACACCCATAGACCGATCATGGCGGCGCGCGCCATTGTTGCCCTCTCGCTCATCCTCGCGCTGGTCGCCATAGCCAGCGGAGGAGCGTCGGCGCAGCTGTCGTCGGGATTCTACTCCCGCTCCTGCCCGGGCATGCTCAAAGCTGTGCGCTCGGCGCTGCACCCGGCCATCGCTAGGGAGCGCCGCGTGGGCGCCTCCATCGTCCGCCTCTTCTTCCACGACTGCTTCGTCCAGGGCTGCGACGCCTCGCTGCTGCTGGACGACGCGCCGGGCCTGCGCGGCGAGAAGAACGCCACACCCAACAAGAACTCCGCCAGGGGGTTCGAGGTCATCGACGCCGTCAAGGCGGCCGTCGAGGAGTGTTGTCCCGGGGTCGTCTCCTGCGCCGACATCCTCGCCATCGCCGCCGAGGAGAGCGTCGTCTTCGTAAGTATCCATACATGCATAGTCTTTTTTTTTGCGAAGTCTAACACTACTGTGACATGCGTTGTGTACGTGTAGCTGGGTGGCCCGAGCTGGGAGGTGAAGATGGGGCGGAGAGACTCGACCACGGCGAGCTTCAACGGCGCCGAGAACAACATCCCCCCGCCGACGTCGGGGCTCGCAAACCTTACGTCCCTCTTCGCCGCGCAGGGGCTCTCCCAGAAAGACATGGTCGCACTGTCAGGTAGTACATACATACATACATACATATACGTACATGCAAAATAAACCGTACGTACATCGGTACATATCCCAAATCAACCGCTGACATCTTCCATCAACTTTCTTCTATGTACTTTATTTTCAAAAATAATTACGCACTCTCAGGCAGTACAATTTTGCAGTTGCACTCTGAGCCAACATAAGTTGTCATGACAAAGTAATATTTTCCTTTGCTGAAGAAGCAAGTTAAAATTCTTTGACTACTTTCCCAGACTGTTAATTTCTCAATGGAGTCGCCGAGTCGGTAGCTTTATAGTCGGTATCAACCAACGGAGCTGATATCCACGTTTTGACTCCAAAGCTCAAAAATTCTACATAAGACAATATCTCAGGATTAAACAAATATACTATAATTTATAGGTGATGAGTTACAAAGTTGATCGATGACTAATTACCACTGACCTAACCTTTGGTTTGTCTGCTTAATTTGTAAGACTGGACAACGTCATTTTTTTTCCTTGGTTACTTAATAAACACGTAATACTAATTAGGAAAGTCGGTGAATGATTCCTACCGAAGGAATGACAAAAGAGTAGCTGCAAATCAGGTAATAACTTGAGTTGACGGTATAACTTGTGTTCCAGGAGCCCACACAATCGGCCTAGCACGCTGCACAAACTTTCGGGACCACATCTACAACGACACAAACATCGACGCCGGCTTCGCCAGGAGCCGCCAGTCAGGCTGCCCTCGCGCCACTGGCTCCGGTGACAACAACCTGGCGCCCCTCGACCTGCAAACTCCGGCCGTCTTCGAGAATGACTACTACAAAAACCTTGTCCAGAAGAGGGGCCTTCTGCACTCGGACCAGGAGCTCTTCAATGGCGGTGCTGCCGATGCGCTGGTCCGGGAGTACGTCGGTAGCCAGAGCGCCTTCTTCAAGGACTTTGTGGAGGGAATGATCAAGATGGGGGACATCACGCCGCTGATGGGATCCAACGGACAGATCAGAATGAACTGCAGGAGGATCAACTAAGATTCTTCTCCGCTTTCCGTGCCAACAATTCCGATGTTGTTCCCATGCTTGAATCCATGATGATTTTCCCTTTTTTACTTAAACTCATTTGTTCCCTTTTCTTTTAAGGATAAAAGGTTAAAAGATATTATAATACTCCCCTTTGTACCATGTTCACGGAAGAACTGAACATGGATGCACTGGCAAAAGAACAAAGTGCAAAGTGAGATGTGGCAAATCAAATATATAGTTTCAATAGATCAAGTGGATCCTAAAATTGTCAAGTAAAGAGGGGCTAAAGATTGAATCCCACATTCTTTACCTTCCCGACGAGTTGATAAAGTCCCTCCGGACACTACTGACAACGAGCCCATGTGTTGTAGGGTGAAACCCTAGAGGGGATCTTTTCACACTTGGAGGGGGAAAAGAGGAAGAACACTCAAGAACACATGACACAAATCACTCAAACAAACCCAAATATCACATCCACTAGAATAGCATACATGAGATCCACAAGATTACAAGACCAATTCAAGGAAAATAACACCTGGGTAAGGTTCTTCCCACTAGGTGAGGTCTTGCATCCAAAGAGGATCTTCTCCAAGAGGAGGTCTAGATCTCCTAGAGGAGGAAGATGAGCAAAGCCCTCTTTTGTGTTATAAATACTTTGCTAACCTCTCCAATGAGCTAGGTGGGGGTACTTATAGTTTTGACACGAAATAAGAGAGGAGGGGGGATACAAGGGCAAAGCCCCAAAGAGGCACGCATGCTCTCGGTATTGTCCGGGCACCCGGGGTCATGGGGGCCGGGCACCCGGACCGACCAGGGGCCAGCAACAGGTTCGGCCGGGCACCCGGAGGCGAGGGGACCGGGCACCCGGCCCGTACAGGGGCTCGACTGGAGGTGGCCCGGGCACCCGGCGTGGAGCCAGGAGGGCGGTCGGGAGGGGCCGGGAACCCGGGGGTCCCAGGCCCGGGCACCCGATGGGGCGGCCAGCGGCTAGGAGAGGAGGACCCGGGCACTCGGGAGCCAAGGGGCCGGGCACTCGGGGTAGGCCCGGGCAGCTCCCAGGTGGTGAGGCCAGGCACCCGAGGTGTCCAGGGGGTTTCTCCTCCTTGCTTCCTTCTTCGCTCTTCTCCTCCATGTATGCTTGGATCTCCGTCTTCTCCTCCTCACGATCATCTTCTTTGTACCTAAGAACGCATAGTGTATCTCTTTGAGTTAGAACCCCATTCTCAAGTGAAACCGAACGAAACTCGGGGAGGAAAGAAGTGACCTCATTCTTGATGTTGCGTGCACGTGCTCTTGTCATTGGCCCTCTTGGTGCTTGCGGTGGTGATGAAGTGTCGGTGCGGGTAGTCGAGGGATGCTCCGCATCATCTTCCCCCCCTTGGGAGAGATCCCTCCACAGATCGTGCTCTTCATCACCATGGTACTTGGCCAAGTCTTTGACGTTGAAGATGTCACTAACATTGTACTTGTCGCGTGGGATGTCGACCTTTTAGGCGTTGTCGTTGTAGCGTGCGAGCACCTTGAATGGTCTGTCGGCTCATGGGAGTAGCTTGTACTTGTGTTCCTTGGGGAAGCGGTCCTTGCGAAGGTGTATCCATACTTGATCACCCGGTCGGAACACCATCGGAGACTTGTTGATGTTGAGCTTGGCGGTGAGTCATTGTACTTGGCGCTCGATCATGGAACGTGTTTATTCATGAATCTTCTTGAGGTAGGCGGCTCTTGCACTTGCGTCCATGTTTGCTCGTTCTTGAAGCGGTAGAGGAAGGTTGTCCAATGGTGACAAAGGGTTGAAACCTTAGACGACCTCGAAGGGGGACTTGCCTGTGGTAGAGTGTCTTGCGTGGTTGTAGGCGTACTCGGAGATGGGTAGGCACTCCTCCCACTCCTTGATGTTCTTCTTTATCAACACGCGCAAGAAAGTTGCAAGCGTCCGGTTGGTGACTTCCGTTTGGCCATCGGTTTGAGGATGATATGCCGTGGAGAAGAGTAGCTTGATTTTGAGCTTGGCATATACCGTCTTCCAAAAGTAGCTTAAGAACTTGACGTCTCGGTCCGACACAATTGTCTTTGGCACACCATGCAACCTCAAGATTTCCCTACAAAAAAGATTGGCAACATGTGAAGCATCGTCTATCTTATTGCATGGGATAAAATGAGCCATTTTAGAGAATCGGTCCACAACAACAAAAACGGAGTCCTTGCCATTATGTGTCCTAGGTAATCCAAGCACAAAATCCATGCTAATATCTTCCCACGGTTGATGTGGAATAGGTAAAGGCATATGTAAACCATGGGATTGAGATTGTGACTTAGCTTTGCAACATGTAGAGCACCGGTTGGTGAAGCGGGCGACATCGCGAAACATCTTGGGTAAATAATAGTTCTTGGAAAGCGTGGCAAAAGTCTTGTCGCGCCCAAAGTGTCCCATGAGTCCACCTCCGTGAGCCTCTTGCAAAAGTAACAAACGAAGAGAAGACTCGGGAATGCATAGTTTGTTAGCTCTCATAAGATAACCATCTTTGATATAATATCGTTCCCAAGAAGTATGCGTCACACACTTAGCATAAGGAGTAGCAAAAGTCACATCACGCTCATACAAATCTTTGATATGATCAAATCCAACTACATTCAATTCAAGTTGAGTAAGTAACATGCATTTGCAGGAAAGGGCATCCGCCACCACATTTTCTTTGCCCTTAATGTACTTGATCACACAGGGGAAAGATTCAATGAATTCGCTCCATTTAGCATGTCGTTTATTCAACTTAGTTTGACCCTTTAGGTATTTAAGTGTTTCATGATCGGTATGTATGACAAACTCATGCGGTCTAAGGTAATGCTCCCAAACATGCAACACACGTACTAAAGCATACAATTCCTTGTCATAGATAGGGTAATTAAGTTGAGCACCGGAGAGTTTTTCACTAAAATATGCAAAAGCTCGCTTTTCTTGCATCAAAACTCCACCAATTCCGGTACCACTTGCATCGTAATGAACCTCAAAAGTTTTGTCAAAGTTGGGTAAAGCAAGAATCGGAGCATGGGTAAGGAAAGATTTGAGCTCATCAAAAGCGGTAGATTGCAAAGGTCCCCAAACAAAAGGAGCATTTTTCTTACTCAAAGCATGCAAAGGTGCGGCAATGGTGCTAAAGTCTTTCACAAAGAGACGATAGAAACCCGCAAGGCCAAGAAAGCTACGCACTTGTTGCAAATTGGTGGGTTGGGGCCAAGTTTTAATTGCTTCAATTTTAGATTCATCAACATGGACACCCTTGGAAGAAACAACGACACCCAAGAAAACAAGCTTGTCAACACCAAATGTGCACTTTCATGTTGGCATAAAGACGTTCCTTGCGAAAAGTTTGCAAAACAGCCCTAACATGACTTACATGCTCTTTCATGGATTTGCTAAAAACAAGAATGTCATCGAAGTAAACCACAACAAACACTCCAATGTAAGGATGAAGCACAAAATGCATAAGGCGCATAACAACCACTCGTACAAGCCAAATTTTGTTTTGAAAGTGGTTTTCCATTCATCACCTTCCTGTATGCGGATTTCATAATAGTCACTTTTAAGATAAATTTTTGAGAAAATGTTGGCGCCGCTAAGTTCATCGAGCATATCATCTAGGCGAGGAATGGGATGCCTATAACGAACGGTGATAGCATTGATGGGCCTACAATCTGAGCACATGCAAAAACTACCATCTTGCTTGGGCACAAGTATAACTGGAATGGCACAAGGGCTTAAGCCTTCACGTACATGTCCATTGTCGATGAGTTGTTGTACTTGCCATTGGATCTCCTTACTTTCTTCGGGGTTGATGCGGTAGGGAGCCTTGTTTTGAAGAGGTGCGCCGGGGATGAGGTCGATCCTATGTTCAATGCCACGTAGAGGAGGGAGACCGAGAGGTAGCTCATCGGGAAACACATCCTCGAATTCCTGCAACAAGTTGGAAAACACTAGAGGAATAGGATTAGGATTGTTAGTTTTGGTCACCTCATCTTTGCATAGGAGGATAAAGTGGATGACACTTGATGGGTTCTCACACACTTCTCTCATCTCTCTTTTTGTGGCTAGGATGACTAAGTTTTTCTCTCTTGGCGAAGAAGCGCTCAATTTTGGCTTGTGGCTCTCACTTTATTTTTGGTGGTGCACTCTCTCACTAGTATCTCCATGATGGGTGGAAGCTTGCTTGTCGGTGATCACTTGGCTTGGTGACATTGGTCGAAGCACATACTCCTTGCCTTTCATCTTAAAGCTATCGTGGTTGGTTCGTCCGTTGAGGATGACGCCGCGGTCGAATTGCCAAGGTCTTCCCAAAAGAAGGTGGCACACGGACATAGGAACCACATCGCACTCTAAGGTGTCCTCATAGGCGCCGATCTTGAAAGAGACTTGCACCATGTGCTCCACTTGAATGGTGCCGGAGCCGCTTAGCCATTACACCTTGTAGGAACGGGGGTGCTTCTTCTTGACCAATTGCAGATTGGAACATAGCTCTTCACTTGCCAAGTTGTGACAACTACCTCTGTCGATGATGACCTTGATGGATCGCCCATTGATGCCGGCCTTGGTGTGGAAGATGTGGCACCGTTGATCTTCGTCTTGGTGGTGTTGGAGCGTCAAGACCTTGGAGACCATGAGAGAGGGACTTGAATCATTGTCACAAAAGACTTGATCATCTTCATCTTCGTTCACGCGCCGGTGCATGGCCATGTGCTCAATGGATTCCATTTCTTCTTCACTCATCGAGTCGTATGTGCCATCATCGTTGAAGATCATTGTTCGCTTGTTGGTGCATTGGAAGGACTTGTGTCCTCGGCCGCCACATGTGAAGCACTTGAATGAACTTGTCTTGACGGGATCATCGGTAGGCGCCGAAGATGAGGGAGTCTTGGATTTGTAGGTGCTTGCCGGAGGACGAGTCGAGGAAGGCGCAACTTGCTTGGAACTTGACTTGTCGCTGGTACTTGGTGATGCTCTAGTTGAGGTAGGAGCTTCTGAAGTCGCGGGAGCTTGAGAGTAGGAGGTGTTGGGGAACGTAGTAATTTCAAAAAAATTCCTACGCACATGCAAGATCATGGTGATGCATAGCAACGAGAGGGGAGAGTGTTGTCTACGTACCCTCGTAGACCGAAGCGGAAGCGTTGACGCAACGTAGAGGAAGTAGTCGTACGTCTTCCAGGTCCAACCGATCCAAGCACCGTTACTCCGGCACCTCCGAGTTCTTGACACACGTGCAGCTCGATGACGCACCCCGAGCTCCGATCCAGCAAAGCTTCAGGGAGGAGTTCCGTCAGCACGACGGCGTGGTGACGATCTTGATATTCAACCGTCGCAGGGCTTCGCCTAAGCACC
>NC_057804.1:142597042-142602850 GCF_018294505.1 Triticum aestivum
AGTAGAGGCATACTAGTGACACTCTGTTTGTCTATATATTCACACATGTATTATGTTTCCGGTTAATACAATTCTAGCATGAATAATAAACATTTATCATGATATAAGGAAATAAATAATAACTTTATTATTGCCTCTAGGGCATATTTCCTTCAGTCTCCCACTTGCACTAGAGTCAATAATCTAGATTACACAGTAATGATTCTAACACCCATGGAGTCTTGGTGTTGATCATGTTTTGCTCGTGGAAGAGGCTTAGTCAACGGGTCTGCAACATTCAGATCCGTATGTATCTTGCCAATCTCTATGTCTCCCACCTGGACTAGATCCCGGATGGAATTGAAGCGTCTCTTGATGTGCTTGGTTCTCTTGTGAAATCTGGATTCCTTCGCTAAGGCAATCGCTCAAGTATTGTCACAAAATATTTTCATTGGACCCGATGCACTAGGTATGACACCTAGATCGGATATGAACTCCTTCATCCAGACTCCTTCATTAGCTGCTTCCGAAGCAGCTATGTATTCCGCTTCACACGTAGATCCCGCCACGATGCTTTGTTTTGAACTGCACCAACTGACAGCTCCACCGTTTAATGTAAACACGTATCCGGTTTGCGATTTAGAATCGTCCGGATCAGCATCAAAGCTCGCATCAACGTAACCATTTACGATGAGCTCTTTGTCACCTCCATATATGAGAAACATATCCTTAGTCCTTTTCAGGTACTTCAGGATGTTCTTGACCGCTGTCCAGTGATCCACTCCTGGATTACTTTGGTACCTCCCTGCTAAACTTATAGCAAGGCACACATCAGGTCTAGTAAACAGCATTGCATACATGATAGAGCCTATGGCTGAAGCATAGGGAACATCTTTCATTTTCTCTCTATCTTCTGCAGTGGTCGGGCATTGAGTCTTACTCAACTTTACACCTTGCAATACAGGCAAGAACCCTTTCTTTGCTTGATCCATTTTGAACTTCTTCAAAACTTTGTCAAGGTATGTGCTTTGTGAAAGTCCAATTAAGCGTTTTGATCTATCTCTATAGATCTTAATGCCCAATATGTAAGCAGCTTCACCGAGGTCTTTCATTGAAAAACTTTTATTCAAGTATCCCTTTATGCTATCCAGAAATTCTATATCATTTCCAATCAATAATATGTCATCCACATATAATATTAGAAATGCTACAAAGCTCTCACTCACCTTCTTGTAAATACAGGCTTCTCCAAAAGCCTGTATAAACCCAAATGCTTTGATCACACTATCAAAGCATTTATTCCAACTCCAAGAGGCTTGCACCAGTCCATAAATGGATCGCTGGAGCTTGCACACTTTGTTAGCTCCCTTTGGATCAATAAAACCTTCTGGTTGCATCATATACAACTCTTCCTCCAGAAACCCATTCAGGAATGCAGTTTTTACATCCATTTGCCAAATTTCATAATCATAAAATGCGGCAATTGCTAACATGATTCGGACAGACTTAAGCATCGCTACGGGTGAGAAGGTCTCATCGTAGTCAATCCCTTGAACTTGTCGAAAACCTTTTGCAACAAGTCGAGCTTTGTAGACAGTAACATTACTGTCAGCGTCAGTCTTCTTCTTGAAGATCCATTTATTCTCAATTGCTTGCCGACCATCGGGCAAGTCAACCAAAGTCCATACTTTGTTCTCATACATGGATCCCATCTCAGATTTCATGGCTTCAAGCCATTTTGTGGAATCTGGGCTCACCATCGCTTCTTCATAGTTCATAGGTTCATCATGATCTAGTAGCATGACTTCTAGAATAGGATTACTGTACCACTCTGGTGCAGATCTTACTCTGTTTGACCTACGAGGTTCTGTAGCAACTTGATCTGAAGTTCTATGATCATCATCATCAACTTCCTCACTAGTTGGTTTTGACGTCACAGAAACCGGTTCCTGTGATGTACTATTTTCCAACAAGGGAGCAGGTATAGTTACCTCATCAAGTTCTACTTTTCTCCCACTCACTTCTTTCGAGAGAAACTCCTTCTCTAGAAAGGATCCATTCTTAGCAACGAATGTCTTGCCTTCGGATCTGTGATAGAAGGTGTACCCAACTGTCTCCTTTGGGTATCCTATGAGGACACATTTCTCTGATTTGGGTTCGAGCTTATCAGGTTGAAGCTTTTTCACATAAGCATTGCAGCCCCAAACTTTAAGAAACGACAACTTTGGTTTCTTGCCAAACCATAGTTCATAAGGTGTCGTCTCAACGGATTTTGATGGTGCCCTATTTAATGTGAATGTGGCCGTCTCTAAAGCATAACCCCAAAACGATAGCGGTAAATCTGTAAGAGACATCATAGATCGTACCATATCAAGTAAAGTACGATTACGACGTTCGGACACACCATTACGCTGTGGTGTTCCGGGTGGCGTGAGTTGCGAAACTATTCCGCATTGTTTCAAGTGTAGACCAAACTCGTAACTCAAATATTCTCCTCCACGATCAGATCATACAAACTTTATTTTCTTATTACGATGATTTTCAACTTCACTCTGAAATTCTTTGAACTTTTCAAATGTTTCAGACTTATGCTTCATTAAGTAGATATACCCATATCTGCTTAAATCATCTGTGAAGGTGAGAAAATAACGATATCCGCCACGAGCCTTAACATTCATCGGACCACATACATCTGTATGTATGATTTACAACAAATCTGTTGCTCTCTCCATAGTACCGGAGAACGGCATTTTAGTCATCTTGCCCATGAGGCACGGTTCGCAAGTACCAAGTGATTCATAATTAAGTGGTTCTAAAAGTCCATCAGTATGGAGTTTCTTCATGCGCTTTACACCGATATGACCTAAATGGCAGTGCCACAAATAAGTTGCACTATCATTATCAACTCTGCATCTTTTGGCTTCAACATTATGAATATGTGTATCACTACTATCGAGATTCATCAAAAATAGACCACTCTTCAAGGGTGCATGACCATAAAAGATATTACTCATATAAATAGAACAACCATTATTCTCTGATTTAAATGAATAACCGTCTCGCATCAAACATGATCCAGATATAATGTTCATGCTCAACGCTGGCACCAAATAACAATTATTTAGGTCTAATACTAATCTCGAAGGTAGATGTAGAGGTAGCGTGCCGACCGCGATCACATCGACTTTGGAACCATTTCCCACGCGCATTGTCGCCTTGTCCTTTGCTAGTGTTCGCTTAATCCGTAGTTCCTGTTTCGAGTTGCAAATATTAGCAACAGAACCAGTATCAAATACCCAGGTGCTACTGCGAGCTCTAGTAAGGTACACATCAATAACATGTATATCACATATACCTTTGTTCACCTTGCCATCCTTCTTATCCGCCAAATACTTGGGGCAGTTCCGCTTCCAGTGACCAGTCTGCTCGCAGTAGAAGCACTCAGTTTCAGGCTTAGGTCCAGACTTGGGTTTCTTCTCTTGAGCAGCAACTTGCTTGCTGTTCTTCTTGAAGTTCCCCTTCTTCTTCCCTTTGCCCTTTTTCTTGAAACTAGTGGTCTTGTTGACCATCAACACTTGATGCTCCTTCTTGATTTCTACCTCCGCAGCCTTTAGCATTGCGAAGAGCTCGGGAATTGTCTTATCCATCCCTTGCATATTATAGTTCATCACGAAGCTCTTGTAGCTTGGTGGAAGTGATTGGAGAATTCTGTCAATGACGCTATCATCCAGAAGAGTAACTCCCAGTTGAATCAAGTGATTACAATACCCAGACATCTTAAGTATATGCTCACTGACAGAACTATTCTCCTCCATCTTGCAGCTATAGAACTTATTGGAGACTTCATATCTCTCAATCCGGGCATTCTTCTGGAATATTAACTTCAACTCCTGGAACATCTCATATGCTCCATGACGTTCAAAACGTCGTTGAAGTCCCGGTTCTAAGCCGTAAAGCATGGCACATTGAACTATCGAGTAGTCATCAGCTTTGCTCTGCCAGACGTTCTTAACGTCGTCAGTTGCATCAGAAGCAGGCCTGGCACCCAGCGGTGCTTCCAGGACATAACTTTTCTGTGCAGCAATGAGGATAATCCTCAAGTTACGGACCCAGTCCGCGTAATTGCTACCATCATCTTTCAACTTTGCTTTCTCAAGGAACGCATTAAAATTTAATGAAACAACAACACGGGCCATCTATCTACAATCAACATAGACAAGCAAGATACTATCAGGTACTAAGTTCATGATAAATTTAAGTTCAATTAATCATATTACTTAAGAACTCCCACTTAGATAGACATCCCTCTAATCCTCTAAGTGATCACGTAATCCAAATTCAACTAAATCATAACCGATCATCACGTGAAATGAATTAGTTTTCAATGGTGAACATCTTATGTTGATCATATCTACTATATGATTTACGCTCGACCTTTCGGTCTCTGTGTTCCGAGGCCATATCTGCATATGCTAGGCTCGTCAAGTTTAACCCGAGTATTCTGCGTGTGCAAAACTGGCTTGCACCCGTTGTAGATGGACGTAGAGCTTATCACACCCGATCATCACGTGGTGTCTGGGCACGACGAACTTTGGCAACGGTGCATACTCAGGGAGAACACTTCTTGATAATTAGTGAGGGATCATCTTAAAATGCTACCGTCAATCAAAGCAAGATAAGATGCATAAAAGATAAACATCACATGCAATCAATATAAGTGATATGATATGGCCATCATCATCTTGTGCTTGTGATCTCCATCTTCGAAGCACCGTCATGATCACCATCATCACCGGTGCGACACCTTGATCTCCATCGTAGCATCGTTGTCGTCTCGTCAATCTTATGCTTCTACGACTATCGCTACCGCTCAGTGATAAAGTAAAGCATTACAAGGCGATTGCATTGCATACAATAAAGCGACAACCATATGGCTCCTGCCAGTTGCCGATAACTCGGTTACAAAACATGATCATCTCATACAATAAAATTTAGCATCATGTCTTGACCATATCACATCACAACATGCCCTGCAAAAACAAGTTAGACGTCCTCTACTTTGTTGTTGCAAGTTTTACGTGGCTGCTACGAGCTTAAGCAAGAACCAATCTCACCTACGCATCAAAACCACAACGATAGTTTGTCAAGTTGGTGCTGTTTTAACCTTCGCAAGGACCGGGCGTAGCCACACTCGGTTCAACTAAAGTTGGAGAAACTGACACCCGCTAGCCACCTGTGTGCAAAGCACGGCGGTAGAACCAGTCTCGCGTAAGCGTACGCGTAATGTCGGTCCGGTCCGCTTCATCCAATAATACCGCTGAACCAAAGTATGACATGCTGGTAAGCAGTATGACTTATATCGCCCACAACTCACTTGTGTTCTACTCGTGCATATAACATCAAACCATAAAACCTAGGCTCGGATGCCACTGTTGGGGAACGTAGTAATTTCAAAAAAATTCCTACGCACATGCAAGATCATGGTGATGCATAGCAACGAGAGGGGAGAGTGTTGTCTACGTACCCTCGTAGACCGAAGTGGAAGCGTTGACGCAACATAGAGGAAGTAGTCGTACGTCTTCCCGGTCCAACCGATCCAAGCACCGTTACTCCGGCACCTCCGAGTTCTTGACACACGTACAGCTCGATGACGCACCCCGAGCTCCGATCCAGCAAAGCTTCAGGGAGGAGTTCCGTCAGCACGACGGCGTGGTGACGGTCTTGATGTTCAACCGTCGCAGGGCTTCGCCTAAGAACCGCTACAATATGACCGAGGTGTAATGTCGTGGAGGGGGGCACCGCACATGGCTAAGGAACGATCACGAAGAT
>NC_057804.1:142603213-142603715 GCF_018294505.1 Triticum aestivum
TAAAGGAGCAATGGGGGAGGCCGGCCGGCCCCTTGGGGCGCGCCAAGGAGGAGGAATCCTCCTCCTAGTAGGAGTAGGATTCCTCCTTTCCTACTCCTACTAGGAGGGGGAAGGAAGGGGGAGAGGGGGAAGGAAAGGGGGGCGCCGCCCCCCCTCGTTGTCCAATTCGGACCAGAGGGAGAGGGGGCGCGCGGCCCACCCTGGCCGCCCCTCTCTCTTCCCACCAAGGCCCATGTGGCCCATTAACTCTCCCGGGGGGTTCCGGTAACCCCCCCCCCCCCGGCACTCCGGTTTTCTCCGAAATCACCCGAAACAATTCTGGTGTCCGAATATAGTCGTCCAATATATCAATCTTTATGTCTCGACCATTTTGAGACTCCTAGTCATGTCCATGATCACATCCGGGACTCCGAACAAACTTCGGTACATCAAAATATATAAACTCATAAAGAAACTGTCATCGTAACTTTAAGCGTGCGGACCCTACGGTTCGAGAACAATG
>NC_057804.1:142603725-142615189 GCF_018294505.1 Triticum aestivum
ACCATTTCGAGACTCCTCGTCATGTCCATGATCACATCCGGGACTCCGAACAAACTTCGGTACATCAAAATATATAAACTCATAAAGAAACTGTCATCGTAACTTTAAGCGTGCGGACCCTACGGTTCGAGAACAATGTAGACATGACCGAGACACGTCTCCGGTCAATAACCAATAGCGGGACCTGGATGCCCATATTGGTTCCTACATATTCTACGAAGATCTTTATCGGTCAGACCGCATAACAACATATGTTGTTCCCTTTGTCATCGGTATGTTACTTGCCCGAGATTCGATCGTCGGTATCCAATACCTAGTTCAATCTCGTTACTGGCAAGTCTCTTTACTCGTTCCGTAATACATCATCTCGCAACTAACTCATTAGTTGCAATGCTTGCAAGGCTTAAGTGATGTGCATTACCAAGAGGGCCCAGAGATACCTCTCCGACATTCGGAGTGACAAATCCTAATCTCGAAATACGCCAACCTAACAAGTACCTTTGGAGACACCTGTAGAGCACCTTTATAATCACCCAGTTACGTTCTGACGTTTGGTAGCACACAAAGTGTTCCTCCGGTAAACGGGAGTTGCATAATCTCATAGTCATAGGAACATGTATAAGTCATGATGAAAGCAATAGCAACATACTAAACGATCGGGTGCTAAGCTAACGGAATGGGTCATGTCAGTCAGATCATTCAACTAATGATGTGATCCTGTTAATCAAATAACAACTCTTTTGTCTATGGTTAGGAAACATAACCATCTTTGATTAACAAGCTAGTCAAGTAGAGGCATACTAGTGACACTCTGTTTGTCTATATATTCACACATGTATTATGTTTCCGGTTAATACAATTCTAGCATGAATAATAAACATTTATCATGATATAAGGAAATAAATAATCACTTTATTATTGCCTCTAGGCCATATTTCCTTCAGGAGGCGTAGGTCTTGGATGAGTACTTGGCGTATTTGAAGTCATCTTGCACTTGTCGCTCGGCCTTGGTCGCTTGATGAACTAGCTCGAGAAGGTTTGAGTATGGTTGGAAGTCGATGATCCGCTTGATTGGATGGTTGAGGCCGTTCAAGAAGCGTCCCATTGTTTGCTCGTCGTCTTCCTTGATATTGGCTCGAATCATGGCAATCTCCATTTCTTGGTAGTATTCTTCCACCCTCTTCGTGCCTTGCTTGAGGAGTTGCAGCTTCTTAAAGAAATCTTGAGTGTAGAGAGTAGGCATGAAGCGGGCTCTCATGACTTCCTTCATTTCTTCCCAAGTTGTGATTGGTGGTTCGCCTCTTGTATGTCGTCGCTCGATCACTTGTTCCCACAAAATGAGGATGTAGTCTTGGAACTCGAGGGAGGCCATGGCGATCTTCTTTTCCTCGTCATAGTTGTGAAGCCGGAAAATTTTGTCCACCTTCAAGGCCCATGAGAGGTATTCCTCGGGATCATTGCTTCCGGAGAACCATGGTGAACTTGAGCTTGCCATAGCGGAGTTCTTCATCATGGTAGCGGTTTTGATATCGCTCTTGCCTTGGAGGAAGGTCCTCAAATGCTCGATCTTCAAGATGTCTCTGTTGGCGTGGAGGAGGGTCTTGAAGCACTTGTTCCACTTGGTGTCGTTCTTGTCTTGGAGGGGGGCGAGGAATATGTGCTTAGTTGTGCCTTTCTTGTTGTTCTTCAAGTCGGGCTTCTTCTTCTTGTCGTGCTTGGCAAAGTGCATCTTCTTGTTTGCGGACATGGCGGTTGTGCTCTTCGACGGCTCTAGTGGCCTCGTTGAGTGTGCGTTGTGCTTCGAGTGCTTGAGCTTCACGTTCGAGTGCTTGTGCTTCACGACGCTCTTGTGCTTGTCGAATTGCATCACCGTCTTGAGGGACTTGACGTGGCACTTGTGGAGGTATTTGGTCTTTCTCCATTGCTTCTTGCGCTTGGTGTCGCACCCTTTCACGTGCTCGAACTCGGTCTTGTAAACCATTGCCATGGAACGGATTTTCTTATGCTTGGTGATCTTGAGGAACATCACGTCGAGGAAAGCGAGCTCATGGAGGAATTGCATCATAAGAGGAGTAGTCTGAAGATGGCCAACTTGTATGGTGACTTGAGTGGCGCCATCTTGAAGAAGCGGCTGAGGAAGACAGGCGTCGCACGATCATGTTGTGGAGCTCTTCCATTTGTGTGGTGAATTTGGCGTCGATGTAGTCGTGGTTCCTTGTTTCCAATTGACGAAGGTCGGAGGCGAGTTGCTCCAAGCATTCACCCAATGCTTCGATTTCTTGATGAAGAGCTCGTTGCGCGATGAAGAAGTGGTTCTTGGAGACGAATCCGGAATCATCACCTTGCTCCTCGAAAAGTGGGTTCGATGACGAGTTTGTCCTATCCATCATAACTAAGTGGGGTGAGTAGGAAAATGAGAGAACAATACCAAAGTTACCTTCTCCGAGGATTGAGGATGTAACAAGTGTCACTCAATGTAATGCCACAATAAGAGAATTGGAATCGGGTTTGTTTCTCACACCTACAAATAAGAGGCTTATGGAGGAGCTCGATTAGGATGGTGGCAAAAATTTCAAGCAAATGTTAGTCAAGATATTGATAAGGTTGAGAAGGTTCACAAAAATGCAACTAAAGCAAATAGATCAAACCCAAATATATCACTAGGAACACACGCACGGAAGATAGATGGGATCCGCACAACCAAGGAGTGAGCTCAAAATGTGCAACCACAGAAAATGCTCTTGTTGTGTGAATGCTTGAGGGACGCTAACTCAATTGCTCAAATGGGAAAGATACGCTTGTGCACTACCCTATGAGAGAAACGTGCGGTCTTCAATCCCAACTATGCTATGTATGCGATGACCAAGATGATATAACTATGCAAATGGCTCAATGCTATTGCTTACAAGCTCTTTGTTGCTCCTCTTTTGCTTAAAAGCTTTTATTCATTTTCTCTTTTTTTTCTATGCTTGATGCTCAAGCCAAGTATGATATGAGACAAGTATATAAGATATGCACGGGAGAGACTTATGGCACAAAGATGATAACACGATCACTATGGTGCACAATACCGTGGCCCATCAATTCTCAACTTGCTAGTCTCGATGGGTAAGCAACACAAAATGGCTCGGGCTATCAATGCGAAAGCAAGGTAAGAAGTAAGTGTCATCGAGGTTACCGTCCTTTCTTACGGTTAGCGGTGAAGATAACTCCGAGATGATGATGGTGATGACGATGTCACACGCTCCTAAGTAGCCGAAACACCTTAGGAAACAGAAATTGCAACTCAAAATCGGTCAAATGCGAAAGGTGGGTGTTTTTGTGATGATTTTTGGATGAAGGCTAATGGTGGTGGTAATGATATGAGTGGATGGGGGATATCAAGAGCTTCCAAACGAGCTAAAGAACACAAAAAACGGACTTGGGAATTTGAAGTTATGGTCAAATTAGTGGTGTAGTCAGGCTGATTCGGGGGGTGCGGGCACCCGGGGGTAGGATGTGCGGGTGCCCGGGTGGTCAGGGGAAAATGGCCCGGGGGTGCGGGTGCCCAGTGGTTCGAGGTGCGGGCACCCGGTGGTCTCCGATTTGGGCGGAAAATTTGGGGGAAATGCAAGATTTCGAGGATTTCGTGGTGGGAAGGGTGGGGATTGTTGGGGAGGGGCTAGATCCACTTGCCAAACATCAAATCCATGGACCAAAACAACCAAATCTCAAAAGATCCAACAAATTGCAAGAAAAAAATTTGGGGCTATTTTTGTGGGGATTTTTGAATTTGGACGAAAAACAACAAAATCAAGCTAGCAATGGGGGGATGGGACTCCAAGATGTGAATCAACCTTGCTCATGATACCAAGATGTTGTAGGGTGAAACCCTAGAGGGGATCTTTTCACACTTGGAGGGGGAAAAGAGAAAGAACACTCAAGAACACAAGACACAAATCACTCAAACAAACCCAAATATCACATCCACTAGAGTAGCATACATGAGATCCACAAGATTACAAGATCAATTCAAGGAAAATAGCACTAGGGTAAGGTTCTTCCCACTAGGTGAGGTCTTGCATCCAAAGAGGATCTTCTCCAAGAGGAGGGCTTGATCTCCAAGAGGAGCTTCTCCAAGAGGAGGTCTAGATCTCCTAGAGGAGGAAGATGAGCAAAGCCATCTTTTGTGTTCTAAATACTTTGCTAACCTCTCCAATGAGCTAGGTGGGGGTACTTATAGTTTTGACACGAAATAAGAGAGGAGGGGATACAAGGGCAAAGCCCCAAAGAGGCAAGCAGGCTCTCGGTATTGTCCGGGCACCCGGAGTCATGGGGGCCGGGCACCCGGACCGGCCAGGGGCCATCCACAGGTTTGGCCCAGCACCCGGAGGCGAGGGGATCAGGCACCCGGCCCATACAGGGGCTTGGCTGGAGGTGGCCCGGGCACCCGGGGTCCCAAGCCCGGGCACCCGGGGTGGAGCCATGCGGGAGGCTGGGAGGGGCCGAGCACCCAGGGGTCCCAGGCCCGGGCAGTCGATGGGGCGGCCAGCGGCTGGGAGAGGAGGGCCAGGGCACCCAGGAGCCAAGGGTCCGGGCACCCGGAGTAGGCCGGGGTAGCTCCCAGGTGGTGAGGCCGAGCACCCGGGGTTGGGGAGGCCGGGGACCCGATGTGTCCAGGGGGTTTCTCCTCCTTGCTTCCTTCTTCGCTCTTCTCCTCCGTGTATGCTTGGATCTCCGTCTTCTCCTCCTCACGATCATCTTCTTTGTACCTAAGAACGCATAGTGTATCTCTTTGAGGTAGAATCCCATTCTCAAGTGAAACCGAATGAAACTCGGAGAGGAAAGAAGTGACCTCATTCTCGATGTTGCGTGCACGTGCTCTTGTCATTGGCTCTCTTGGTGCTTGCGGTGGTGATGAAGTGTCGGTGCGGGTAGTCGAGGGATGCTCCGCATCACCATGGGTCCCTCCGCCCTCCGCTCGACACTTATAAAGATATCACTTGGAAAATAAAAACACATGGCGCAGATCATGCAAAACATGACACTAACAAAAAAAGTATGATAGATGACATCACACAAAAGAAAAGAGTTTACAAGACATACAATAGATTATAAATGATCTATAAATAAAGACACAAGTCTTGTAACATGGAGTATACACTTTCTCTCATTTGTTCGCATTAAAGACACCAAAATGTGAGAAAAGGAAACTACTTAGTCCACTAAACTATGCACTGGCAGAAGGCGCATAACTCTCTTCATCCTATGACCCCAGCAGTAACTTCCGAGCCTTCATTTACACAGGTAGATGGACATGTCCATTTATCTTCTATATTTAAATATCTAGCTTTCACTAACATATTTTCCTTAACATGCAATCATGACATGTCAGCAAGCAACATGCATGGGAAATGTCCACCTCAACATACAATCATGTGTCACTACAAAAAAATACTTCCGTGATAATACGTGTTTGTCACAATAGGTCATGTTTTCTGTCATGCATGTACATCCATAACAATCTTATGACAAAATCAAGATAGTCATACCTGTGTTATCGTAGAAGTGTTCCATGACAATACTGAAATTATCATCGCGGAAGTGTCCATTTTCATGATGATAAATGTCGCCTCATGGAAGTGTTTTCATCAACGGTAACCGACACATGGCATCCACCGTAACAGGTCGCCATTAAACTATCGGGTCTGGTTATCAATCCGATAACCCGTTAACAGCAACTACCAATTGTGATTTTTCATGTGTAAAATTCTCATTGGTCGAAGGAAACACGTGTCAGCTCCTTGTTGGGACAAATGTCATCCAGCGAATGGACGAGACGAGCCTATGATACGTCGACACGTTGCTCAGCCCAATAGTGGCCCATTTAGGTTAAACGGATGGCCCACTTGACTTGGTCAAAAGGTAGCGGGCCGGCCCACGGAAAGCCTAATAATGGTCTAGTTGCATATAACCCATTTACAGCCCGCTAACTCACAACGCGTTATGGCCTATCCAAATTTGGCCCAGCAGCGTCATCTGGGCCGTCCAATATGCTTCCAGCCCGTTGTGACTTCCGGCCCATGTATGGCCCATGACGTCTTTCGGCCCATATGAGGCCCTTTGTAACTTTGGGCCCTTTAACGGCCCATGGTGAAACTGGCCCACAATGAACAGTGTATCACTTTATACCCATTAATGGCCCATTATTCAGTTGGGCCATTTACATCCCATGTTATCTTTCGGCCTTATAAGGGTCCATTTATTCTTGGGCTCGTTTCCAGCCCTCGACTACTTATGATCCATTACTGGCATGTTCTGTTGATAGGCCAAATTCAGCCCGTAGCTATAGTCATCCCGTTTGTGGCCTGTTAATCCATTGGGCCGTTTTCTTAGCATCATCTAATGCGGCCCATTAACGACCCGTTATGTATGTCGATAGAATTAAGCCTGTTATACATACCGGCCTATTAACAGCCCATTATGGTCGTGGCCATAAACATGTGATTCCCATTTTAGCCCATTTATGGCCCATATTATGGTCCGTTATCGGTGCACGAATAGTACGACCCATGTTTGGCCAATCGATTATACCACCCGTAGAAGACCCATTATTCTCCGGCATGCAGAAGGTCTAAGGATCCTAGGCCGATACTACTAAAACAGTTAGCAGGACCATGGTTACAACGGTTCGTATGTAGCCCATGGTTATTGTGGCCACTAACAAACCGTGGAAAGAGAATTGCAGCAACTATAAGCAAACAAATAAACAACACAATAAGGAAATAAATACGCAAGCAACTTATGCTAGGCTATTATGTCTATTAAATATTACATCCACTGGGCATCAAAGTTCACCATGAGTGCAAATATAGTGAACAACACATCATATTGCATACACTTGGCGTACAAATTGTCCACCAGTGCAAATAAATGCAACAACAAAACAAGTCCAGAACTGAAACCACTTCAGAAGAGCTCAAGAAACGATATCCTGGGTTCCCACCATGCTGGCTAGAAGCTTAGCAAGCTTATTAGCTTTCTATTGTTTCGCGCTAAAATCCTCTAGCGCTTGTTGTTGCACTAGAAAGTATGCATCTGAATTCTGTAGGGACTTCCTCAGTCCTTCGGCTTCATGTCGCAGCACAACTAACTGATGTCTTTCAGCTTGTAGCTGAGACTCAAGAAGCCAAAGTGATTCAGGCAGCGAGTTCAACGAGTCTGTGCTAGCGGTAGTGGCAAGTAACTCGAACACTACATCAAGGCAGGACTCTGGGGTTGTCTTACTGTCTACAAGATTGTTTTTATTAGCTTTCTTGGAGACCAACAAGGTTGTCTCACTATCTTGAACCTTATCGGCATTACTTTCTATACCATTGCATAATGGGGTGCTCTTCTCCAATATTCTGTCGGCATTCTACAAGAGAAACAAGCAGACACATCACAAGTTTAGCATGTAGTATATGAAACTCATTTTGGTAAATCGGTTTAGTAGTAAGGTGGACAGGATAACGACATGAAACAAACATATATCTATGTACTATGGTCACTGTATCATCTATATCATTCTAGTTTATGTTGTCAAATCAAGATGGACACACAATTCAAATCATGTCTGTTGAAGACAAAGCAGCATAGACAGAATATAAGTGTGAGAAACTACACAACACTAACAACATTTGCAACATGCATGACATGAGAACATAACTTTTTATACAATTGAAACTGAAATCAACATAGATCAGAAGTTAGAATAGCAATCCAGTTAAAGAAATAGGTTTAAAACATACCTGTTGCGCCATCGGAGTTTCAATTGCATCCTTCAAATTTGAAATTAGTTGGTATGAGTAAATACAGTCATGCAAGAGCAAAGGAGTATGAACCATAGCTACAGAACCTGACCTAAGAACAGTTCTCCTTCTGCTATAAGTGTTGAGTTCGGGTTTGGAGTGGTGGTACTCGTGCTTTGGGCACTGCAGTTGCCTTACTAACTTCTCGTGTTTGGGTGCTCCGTGGTGGAGATGGTGTTGTGTCAACTGGAATTGGGTTACTATCTGCTGGGGTTGGGGTTAGAAGGGGTGTAGCTGATTCTCTATCCAACTAGGTAGGAGTACAATCTGTGAGAGTCCAGGTTATGTGTAGTGGGGTTGGTTCTTGGGCAAGTACAACCGTGGTTCTATCTGCATCGACGAGTAGCACTATCTTTTCTGAATCCCCCTCTAAACAGTTAGCTTTCTCTTGATTACAGTCTAGAATGGGGGAAGTGGGGTTGCTTTTGCTCCCACCATGGAGCGACGCCTGCATGAAATTTTATTGCCACACAAGGCTCGCCTCTTTTTCTCTACATGTTCAGTATCATTGTGTACAATAACTGACATGCATAGAATAAAACATAGTGAGATTATGTGAGTGCATGCAAAGATCCAGAGTGATGGTAGCAATCTGTGGATTGACCCAAAACCAATGATAGCAGGCAGATAATAGCTTCGGCTAATAAATACAGATAATGGCTCATTTACAGTCTATTTTCCAGCCAACATGAAACTCATAATAGACACCCGAGATTAACCATAGTAGACAGATATATTGATTGCTGCCCCAATATGTACCCCACAACCATTTTAAAACTTAAGTCTGAGCATTAATTTGGACCTGACTTGGAGTCCAAGAGGTGAACAAGACGACAAAGTAGCATGTAATATTAAGTGATGCATAACGTAAGTGGACACGAAAGAATGTGACCTCTCTTGCGGACCCGTGTAGTCCTCAAAGTCATCTGATCAGTTGATGATGGTAATGCAGTTGTCGTGGCTGCTGGCGACGGGGAAGAAGATCTGAGGCGGCTAAAGACAGTCTAGAGGGCGGATCCCTGCTGTGGTGGACCCTTCCGTCATTGGAGCAGCTGAGCTGGACGACGGAGCGACAGGAGTGGGACAAACCACACAAGATTTTCTTTGACACATATCTGTAACAGAAGTAATTCTGTAAGGGCTTGTTTGAATTGGAGGATTATAACAACGCAGAGATAGGAAATACACAGGAACAGGATAGGAATGCACGTGCAAAACAGAGAATTTCTGTCAATCTGGGTGTTTGGTTCATAGAAATTGGAAGATCACAGGAATGCAAATAAACATGGTCAAATTAAGTCAAACCACAAGAAAACGTACAGTTATAATGCTATTATGCTATTATCACTTAGTCTTGTGCTTCATGAATAGGAATTTGAAAAGGAGGGCCAAGTGGATATTAAAATTCATACTGTTTTTCTTTGAAAGAGACACTAAAGGAACAAATCCTACAGTTCTCATTTTCTCCATTCCTTTGAACCAAATGCATGAATAGTAGTACCATAGGAAAGTTTTCAATTCCTATGTTTTTCCTTCACTTTTTCGTTCGACCACTAGCGATTCTAGTAGGCGGGCTTGAACAGGTAAAAGCCTATACTCCCAAAATGTTTTTGTGCTATTTCTACTACTTTGGACTTAGGCCACTGCCCTACTAGCTCAACTCCCAGACCTATCTACACATGCACAACTCAAACTCACCGATATAAATAATGATGGCATTCGATGGTTAGATCCTGGAGCGATGGCGCTTGAGGGGTGTTCCCTTTCAGGAGGCGTTGCTACCGAGGAACTGTCCTCGTGATGTCAAGAGCCGATAAATCATGTGTATGATCGTTGCACTAGTTTGCCCATCACTGTTTTGATCACCTGGGAGTTTTCTTTTCATCTGCCTAGACATGACTTCGGTCTTGGATGAGTTTGTTCTTTGCCAGCGTGACTTTTCGTGTGTGTGCGCGCGCGTTGATGTTGATTGTGTGCATTCTAGTCATGCAGAAGTTTGGTGTGTGCTCATTGTGTTTGTATCATCTACACATTTCTGTCGGGCGACTAAATCACTTAGGCCTTGTTTGGTTCATAGGATAACAATATCATATGAATAGGAAAGTTATAGGAAATGAGATGACATGTATCTCAAATCCTATAAGTTGGGATAGGAAAAGAGATGACACACTAGTAGAAAACAGGGCTAACATTCGGGCCTGGCCAACCCATTAGTCCCGGTTCTTCAAGAACCGGGACCCATGGGGGGTATTAGACCCGGTTCGTGAGCCCAGGGGGCGGCCGGGGCCTCGTGGGCATTGGTCTCGGTTCGTGTGGAACCATTTGTCCCGGTTCAAGCCACGAACCGGGACCAATGGTCCTCGCTCCTGGCCCACAACCATTGGTCCCAGTTCGTGGCTTGAACCGAGACAGAAGGGGGGGGGGCTTTCGTCCCGGTTCATGCCACGAACCGGGACAAATAACTTGACTATATATACCCACCGCCGCGGCAGAGCACTCCATAGTGCTCTGTTTTTTCAAGCCGGCGAGGGGAGGGCATTTGGGTGCTCTAGTTCACTTCCTATGCACATGAGGTGTTCGATGAAATGCCCAAGCCACACTAGTTAAGCTTTCTCCTCTCGAAACTCGACCTCCAAGCTCCATTTTCAACGAGATTTGTCTATATTTAGCGCTCTGTCACGCCCTGTCCCCGCCCCGTCTTCACCGCCGTCGATCGCCCACGCCGATCTCGTCGCCAGCACCACCGTGGTGAGCCTCTTGTTCTTATCTTCTTTCTGAAAGAAACAATTCTTAATTCAGATAGATACTTGTCTGATTTTCTTACTTTTATTATTCCTTGTTATTATATAGTGCGATGGTTTTGGTATCTGCCCCCGTCGGTCCTCATCGTGTCTATGATTCAGATGTGGTATATATTATCTTTTCATAACTATTTGGTTCATTTATTGTTTATGACAATTATGCCGACCAATGTGACATAGATTTTATTTATGTAGGAGGTTGTTGAACCGGAAATTCCAACCGACCCTATTGTTGAGAGGTTAAATTTAGTTGAAGAAGAAAACAATTACTTGAAGGAAAAAAATAAGAAAAATTGCGGAGGAGAAGATGATATTGGAGTTGCATGTTGCGGATGTCATCGAGGATCACAAGATCAAGATGGATGCAATACGGTTGAAGATTAAAAAGATTAGAAAATATGCCATTCATACCGAGGCTTGGTATCATTATGCAGTTGGATCAGTTGTTACCTTGGTTGCGATTATGATCGCATTTGTTGTTGCATTGAAATGTTTTACATAATTTCAATGTATGGTTTAATTAGATGCTCTGGAGAGCTATATGTTGTTCAATGAGAACTATGTATGTACTTTAGTTTTAATGCTCTAGAGAACTATGTATGTACTTTGGTTTCAGAGTTCATTTCAAATGCTTTTCAACTTCATGGTCTTATAGCTCAAAATAATCAGTAAATGCATGAAAAATAACAAATGTAGTCAAAAAGGGTTGTAAATTGATGATGTGGCTTTGAATGGTGCATTTTGAACACAGAAAAACCATGGTGTTGAAATAAGTTCAAAAAAATGAAATCCCTTTGTAACAGACGAGTTTCCGTATGAAACCCTGATACTTCA
>NC_057804.1:142617070-142621663 GCF_018294505.1 Triticum aestivum
TTTTTTATAGAATATGATGTTTTTTTCATAGATGATCACATATATATATGATGTATGCATGTATGTAGATGAAATATATGATATTTTTTTGTTCATAGAACATGATGTTTTTTTATTCATAGTTTTTTTGTTCATGAGAGAGGCGGGGACGTCCAGGGATCATAGATGTAATTTTTTTCAGAACTTTCTATCGTGCATAGACCGATTTTAGACCACGGGATAGGAAAAAAGAAAATAAGAAGAGGAAGAAAGAAGAAGAGGAGAGGAAGAAGAGGAGAAATAAATAAGAAGAGGAAAAAAGAAGAAAAAGAAAAGGAGAAGAAGAAAGGAATAGAGGAGAAGAAGAAAAAAATAAAAAAATTCTATTTTTTTCTTCTTCTCCTCTATTCCTTTCTTCTTCTCTTTTTTTTTCTTCTTTTTTTCTTCGATATTGCTTCTCTTCTATTCCTTTCTTATTCTCCTCTTTTTATTTCTTCTTTTGTCTTCTTATTTTTTATCAGGTATGTCGTTGTCAATATACCCCCTCCCGATAACTTCAACACGAGGGGGGGTCGATATACCCCCTCCCCGGTAACATTATTTTCCCATGTATGTATGTCGCGTCGTTGTCGATATAACCCCCTCCTGGATAACTTCGACATGAGGGGTGGTCGATATATATACCCCCTCTCGACCGTGATGACTTGTACCACGGGAGCACCCCCCTCGGCCCTCTCGCTCGACCAAAACTCTCGAGGACACCCAAACCGTAGAAAAAAACGATGTTGGTCTCCTGCCCCCTCCCGCCGTGCCCCTACCCGACAAACTCTCTCGAGGCCACCCAAATTTACCAAGTTAAAAGAGCGTTGTCGTCGAGGCCACCCCAAACCCTTGAAGCGTTGTCGAGGCCACCCCAAACCCTTGAAGAGTTGCCGAGGCCACCCCAAACCCTAGAGAAGCAGCATCGAGGCCACTAATATGATTCCTTATTGTGATTATATTAGCTAGCTAGTTCTACGTTTGCCACTAATATATCCAGTTGTCATGTTTGAATAATAATTGCCATGTTGTAAATATTTGCAGAAACTATGGAGCACCCCCGAGACAAAGAAACAGAAGAGATGTTGGGGGACATAATCGCAAAAGGAAGTGATGTCGTTGCGTCGTTTCTCAACGACACCGATGGTCTGGAAGGACAGGGTAGTGAAGAAGAAGGTTATGATTATGATGGCTCTGGTGACCAAATGACGGCTCCGGTACAAGAAGAAGTAGACCGTCATGACGGCTCCGGTGACCGAACCGAGTCCGACCAGGTATATATATTAGTTAAGCCTGTGCTGACTAGCTAATTGATGCATTCATTGTTTTCGTATGTACACATATTAATTAACTCTGGTCTTTCTTCTTTTCTCTAGCCCTCCGGATCGAGCACAACTTCGGTAAAGAAACGAGGCCCGAAGAAAAAGTTGCGCTCGGATGAAAGGTTTGAAATCACAGCAATCACGCGCGATGGCAAGCCGATTGAACTCATCCGGACAAGGGATGCATTTCGTGCTCAGTGCGGGGTTCTTGTTAGGGACAAGATCTCGATCAGTATCCAGCAATGGTTAAAGCCTAAGAAGGAAGACCCTGAGGTGTCTTATGTCTCTGATATGCAGAAAGAAAATCTTTGGACATCGCTTAAGGCAAATTTCACCCTACCGCCAGAGGAGGATCCGGAGAAGCCAGTTAAAGAGCAATTGATCAAGTCTCATGCTCTTAAGAAGATGGCAGAACTATTCAGGAGTTGGAAGAATGAGCTGAAAACAGAGTTTGTCGACGAAGATTTGACACCGGAATTCACCGGAAAGTATGAGAAGATCAGAGATCACTAGCCCGCATTTGTGGCCCACAAGACATCGTAAAAGAGTAAGAAGATGTCAGCGATAAACAAGATAAATGCTGTGAAGAAGAAGCATCACCATCGCACGGGGTCAGGTGGCTACCTCAAAGCCCGACCTTTGTGGGACAAGGCTGAGAATGACCTGATTGCTAAAGGGGTCGAACCAGAGACATTGAACTGGCCAGACCGTTGTCGGACTTGGTTCTTCGGGGTTGGCGGAACCTTGGACCCTGTAACAGGGAAGTGCGTTTGTACGGATGAGCAACTGCGAATACCCATCACAAAGCTTCAGGAGTATATCGAGAAAGCGCAGCAAGGGGCGTTCGTCCCAGACAGAGAGAAGGATGAGCTCACAATGGCCCTCGGGAATCCTGAGCACCCTGGTCGGACACGAGGCACGCCAGGCTCCGTTCCGTGAAAGGCTGGCTTTCCGGACGCAGGGGGTTACAAAACCCATGAGAGGAGGAAGAAAGTGGAGCATAGCCAACTGCAGGCGCTGCACGAAAGAGTACAAGGGCTAGAGGAACGAGAAGCAGATCGCAGCAAACGACCTGCCGAATCTTCCCCTGAAGCTACCCCGCCATCTCAGCAGAGAAGCAGCGTGGCTTACACCGAGGAGAATCAGCAGCTGGAGCTTGTCTTCACGGCTCCTGCTAGCTACCCCGTGGATGCTATCACGGAGTCTCAACATTGCCACCTTATGACGCGATGGATGACATTGAAAGTCAAGGCGGCTGTTGGCTCTGTTATACCTAATGAACCTGGCTCAACCTACGACGGCGAGCCGATTCCAAAAGGATATGCTAGGGTGATGGTGGATCAAATAACGGACGGATTTGAGGACCTTCACCTTGACCACCCTACGGGTGAAGGGGAGGTTCGGCTGGGTTCTTCTCTGAAGACTCCATGCCTATGGCGGAAGGAGTTGATCAACCTTCCGAAGTGGACGCCTCCGCCTCCTCCTCCTCCTCCTCCGGCGAGTCAGGGTAATCCGCCTCCTCCTCCGCCTCCTCCTCCAGCGAGTGATCAGGGCACTCAGCCTCCTTCTCCGGCGCATGGCGGCACTCCGCCTCCTTCTCCGCCTGAGCCGGCGCGCCTGAGCAGCCAGCCTCCTCCTTCTCCGCCTCGTCAACAAGGGTGGATCAAGAGACCCGCCGCCGCTCCGGCTGCTCCGGCGCGTCGTAGTCCTTCGCCTCCGCCTCGTAAGAAAGGAAAGACAGTCGCAACTGCTCCGTCTGCTCCGACGTCTAGCAGCACAGCCAGAGCCGGGAGGTAATACAAATACGGCCCTTCTCTCAAGACTCCAGAGAAGTTACCATACGAGAGGACCGTGGAGGAAAAAACGCGGATCGTGCAAGCCGAAGTGGATAACTTCTTTGAAGGGATGAAAGCAAAGATACATCCACCTCCGGAGGAGAAGATAGATCCGGTAAAAGTGAAGCGTACTCTGGCTGCCCTGCAGAAACCGCCAAAGTCTCCGATGAAAGGCAACTATGAGCGCATTCTTACAAAGTCATTTGTGGAAGCGTCGCGGTCAGGAAGTACTATCAGTGGTCAACGACGAGCTGGGAAAAAAGTTGCCCAGCTCGGCGAACAAGCGAACCAATCGTCCCCCCCCCTGCAGAGAGTCTGATGGGATGAATATTTTGACACTGAGAGTCAGAGAGGAGCATGACCTCATTGGACTTGAACTGTTGAATGTTCTATTTGAGGAGTTCTTCGCGTTTTTCAATCTAAAGGCCCTTGATAAATTAATGATCACTTACTACTGCCTGTAAGTACAGTACTACTTCTGTCATTAAGTCTCTATATATAGGTCAGCTCTTTTATTGCATGTATTTTTAATTATCCTCACTATATTATGCAGATTGATGATCGCCGAATTGAAGAAACGACAAATTGGTGATATTGGGTTCATTAACACAAATCTCATAGATGCATATATGGTTAAATCTCAGGCCAAAGAAGCCGAGGCCAAGCTGCTAAAATCGTTTGTATTAAATCAAAACAAAGCTATAATACTCTTCCCTTACGAATTCAAGTGAGTGTTACTGTCTTGTGCATATTCGGGTTTCCCTTATTAGTCGAGGTTATAGTAATGTAATTGATGAGTTATGCATGCGTGCGCAGGTTTCACTATATTCTCCTAGAGATTAAGCTTGAGCAGGGACTAGTAACTGTCTTAGACTCGAGAAAAAAAGATCCCAACGAGTATGCGGACATGACTAAAATTCTAGAGAAGTAAGTTAAATCGATCATTATCGCACCATATCGGCAACTTTGTTCATTTCCTAATAACAAGTAATTGTTTTCTTTGTCTGCTGGCAGGGTTTGGAAAAAATTCACCTCAAAAACTCCAGGGCTGTCGAAGAAGCTGCAATTTAGACACCCAAAAGTAAGTACTATAGTAGCATGTTCCACGCATCTCCTAGTGATTCAAGCGCTAGTTTCATCAATACCATTTAGCATGCTTGCTAATTATTAGTTTGATTGACCTCTATTTCTTGTAAAGTGGTTGTGGCAGGAACAAGGGAATGATTACTGTGGATACTACATTTGTGAGTCCATCCGCCACACGACCTGTGAGCGGGGCTACTCTGACAAACAATATGAAGTGCGTAAATAATAATATTCACAATTTTATTTTATTACCATCATTTGTGTTCAGTTTCATTTATTCATATATATATATATATATATATATATATATATATATATATATATATATATAT
>NC_057804.1:142924459-143076769 GCF_018294505.1 Triticum aestivum
GATCATATTCAGCACAGGGAGCAGAGGAGCAACTCCTTACGGTACCTTCTTTCTTCTGACGAGCAGGAGCTCTGGCGGCAGCACCGGCAGACGAGCAGCAGCAGTACTAGTAGACGAGCAGAAGCTGTACGGGCAGAGGAGCTCCACCGGCGGTAGGGGAGAAGCAGCCGCACGGGCGCGCGGGCAGAGGAGAAGGAGTTGCACGGGCTCGCGCAGGAGATTGAGGAGGACGCGCGGGAGATCGAGGAGGCAGCGCGCGAGCTCCTGGTCCACCGGATCGTGGAGGCAATTTCCGGCGACGCCCGTAGGGGATCGCAGCCGGGAGGAATTGCGGCGGCGCACACACGGGAGCTCGAGGAGGATGCGCTGGAGCTTGAGGAGGATGCGCTGGAGCTCGAGGTGGACGCCCGCGAGCTCGAGGAGGACGTGGCCGGAGGTCCCGACGACGCCCGCAGGTAATCGAGGCGGGAGGGGATCGCGGTGACGCAGGTCTGAGCGGGGGAGGCGGCGGAGCAGGTACTTGGCGACGGCGGCGGAGCACTTCCTGATGGGCGGCGATGACGACGACGGCGGTAGCTGGGCGGCGCCGGCCGTATCGACGACGGAGGAAGAAGACAGGGGCGGAGGGGCTTCTTTCAGACGATTTTAAAATTACGAGGGCTTTTTTGCAAAATTACCCATGAACTGTGCCCACGACATGTTTTTCGGGGCGGAGGGAGTATATTTATATTCACATAATATTGATATCTGAATTATTACATAACCTTGTACCTGATGTACACGATTTTTTTAAAGGAACGATTTCGACGAATACAATGATGAACATGAAGAGGTTCAATCTAAATATGGTAAAGGTGGAACAAATCATGTTCATGAAGAACTTTTTAACACTGAAAATCCTTCTCTAAATGAAAAGTTAAAGAGAATCAAGGTATTTTTTGCCGCTTTAGGGTTACAAGCAGCAACACTTTCGCATAATGAATCTGTATACTAACATGGAAGAACTTGAACCAACTTGGAGCAAGATTTGTGGTATGAACAACTCCACCGCGATTCAGCTTCAATCCATGGTAGCTAGAAAAAAAAGAAGATTGAGGAAGCTGCAACAAGAGCGTTGACCACCGCGACCACATGCTGGATCGTAGACCGCCGCGACCACTAAGCTGGATCGCCTGGGTCAGCCTGGAGACACCATGCGTGGGCACGGACCCTCCCTGCAACGACATTGACCGGCGGCTCTTCGAGGATTGCACAAAGGTCGATGGCCGATGGGCAATCTTCTGGCGCTCAAATTGGCTACCTACGGGGACGCTCTACAGGCGTTTCCCCGCACTCTTCCAGCACGTCAGGAGGAAAAATAGGATGGTGGCCGAGGCCCTACTCGACGACCGATGGATTGCTAATCTCTGCCATGGCAATCATGTCGCCTTGGTGGTGGAATTCGTCGGCCTTTGGCGGGCTCTTGGTTAGGCAGGCATCGCTCTGGAGCCTGGGGTCCCGAACGCCTTTCAGTGGATGGCGTCAAGCTCTAGTACTTACACCATGACCTCCGCCTACCTGGCTCAATGACATGTCCAGAAGGCCGGGCTTCATAGAACTTTTCTGGAAGGCGTGGGCGCCGGCAAAAACGAAGATGTTCTCTTGGCTGCTCCACCAAGATCGCCTATGGTGCAATGATAGGCTGCAAAGAAGAGGATGGCCGAACAGCTACTTCTGCGGCCTGTGTGCAAGGCACCTGGAATCATCTCTGCACTTGTTCTGGGAATGCACCGTTTCCAGGGCGGTCTGACTTGCTGCGGCCGCCTGGACCGGCTGCGACGCCCTCCACCCGAACATTTGGAGACCTGGCAGCAGCACCACCGCTACGGTGAGGGATATCATCGCACGGTCTTCAGGTGAGGCGCGGAGGGGGATCAGGTCCATGATCGTGTTGATCACCTGTGAGATATGGCAGGAGAGAAACGAGGCGATCTTCAGAGGCAAGATTCCATCGCCCCCCTCACATTCTTGCTGCTGTGCGGTGTGCCCTGGATCAATGGTGATTGGCTGGCACCAAACAACTCATGAGCCCCTTCGGGGATAGTCGGGAAATTGTAACCTAGAGGCTTTTCTTATGACCTCTGCTAGTTCCTGACCAGGCGATGCCTTCTCTTTCTTTTTCTTTGGGTCCTATTCTAACCGCCCACCTGATCACTTTATCACAATGTTTTCCGCCTTCTTCCTTCTAAATCAATGAAATGCCAGCAGCACCGGATCTTTCAAAAAAAATTGAGGGAATCACAGGATGGAGGAAGAAGGAAGAGAAGGGGGAAATAGAGCGGGAGGAAGGTCCCCGTTACAGCGGCGCAGTAAATGTAAATCTGGCACAAAGTGGTTTGTGGGGGCCGGCCACTTTCCTAGCTTATTACAAATACGGGCAGTTTCACACACAATAAAGATGATATACATGGACGTGGGCCAGCACTACACGAATCGCGGAGTAAACAGCCGGTGTAGGATCTACCGGTACATCACGGAACCGTTCAATATGACTTTGCGACTACTCCCTCTGTTCACATCCATAAGACCCTGTAGAGATTTAAGACAGCATGCAAAACAATTTAATTTCAGTTGTCTAAAACGACTTGTAAAAATGAACGGAGGAAGAATGAAATAATGAACACCCGTCTCTTTTAGACTCCTCCAGTATATGGAAATATATAATGAAGGCGCGTCTAGGTTGGTCTCCTCAAATTTATGGGAACAATGAACGCATGCGGTTAATGTTTGACAAACAATGACGGAGGAAAATTACCTAAATGCTAAGAGCAACTTCAACGCGCAGATTCAAACAGATCGCACGTTTTGTCCGCTTTTCGTCCATTTGGATCGGCCATTGCGCCCAACGCGTGGATCCATTTTTGTCCTCGCGACCGGTTTGCGGCCTTTGTTTGCTCTTTTTGCAACATACCAATAGAATTTGGCCCAAGTTAACATAATTCAGACAAAATACGATTATCTCATAGTTTGACAACCAAATAAATATACCCAGAAAAGACAACCAAATAAATAACTCATAATTTACAAGCCAAATAAAAATGTAATAGTCCCAATAGCCTTGCTTCCTTCCGTCCTCCTATCTAGTCTCACCCCCTCGCGTCGCCTCCCCTGGGCGACGCAAAGGGACCCAAACCCTAGCGCCGCCAGCCCCCTCACGTCTCTTCCCTTGTCGTCACTGCAGCCGGCCAAGTCCGAAGTGGCAGCGGGCCCGACACCAAAGCGCTAGGTCAGGTGGTGTGTTGCGGGATCTCTCGGAGGCGGCAGGGGCGACTCGGGTGCTGGATCTGCGAGCAGTAGGTATGGCGGCGCCCCTTCCCTGTAAGGCGGCGGCCTGATCCCCTCGTGGAATTTGTGTCTAGAGATGGGTAGCGGCGGAAGCCGTGGATCTGGCGTCACGCCCAGGTCCGCCTCGACATGGTTTTGTCCAACCGGGGGTGCGTGGAGGGACCAGTGTGGGGCGGCTGGAGGTTCCTTGTGGGTATGCTGATAGTGGCTTTCGTCTTCACGACAAGACTCTGTACAGGTCCAGTCAACTGCGGGACCGGGGGGACGCGACTTCTGGTGAAAATTGCGTCGTCTACGGTCATGGCAGACGATGGCGGCATCTATGACATCGTTCCCTTCTTGAGGCATCGTTGTTGCAGGTCACAACACCACACTTGGGATGCTCCAGGGGAAACCCTAGATCTAGGTCTTCCCGGATCAGATGATGACGGCATCTTGGATGTCCTTCTCTCTCTTGGGGGCATCATTTTGGAGCAGGTGCTAATTGAAAGAGCCTAGTGGTGGAGCGGGGTTTCATCCTCCGCATTGATGACGGCGGATCTCGGCTGCATGGCATGGTGGAGTCTCGGCGTCCGATGCGGGTTGACGGACTCACGCAGGAGGACGACGCTGTCTGGCTCATGGTGGCGTCGACGGCAGGCCTAGCAAGTGATACGTCTCCAACGTATCTATCATTTATGAAGTATTCATGCCATGTTTGTAACAATTTTATATGGTTTTGTTGCAATTTTATATGATTTGAATGAAACTAACCTGGACCAGTGTTGTTTTTAGCAGAACTATCATGCTGTTATTTTTGTGGAGAAATAAAAGTTCTCGGAGTGGGCTGGAACTTTACGCTGATTTTTTATGGACAAGAAGAGACCCCCGAAGCCTGAGAGGTGGGCGAGACGAAGTTCAGGGGAGCGACTAGCTCATGGGGCACGCCCTGGGGGGGTAGGCCTCACCGTCTGAGCTTCTCGGTCCCTCGTGGGCCCCCAATGTGAAACTGACTCCAAAAATTCCTATAAATATAGAAAACCCCAGAAAGAAACCTAGAACTTCAATGCCGCCGCCACAAGCCCTCTGTTCCGAAGCGATCTCATCTGGAGGCCTTTTTTGGCACCCTACCGGAGGGCGAAATCATCACCGGTGGCCATCTTCATCATCCCTGCGGTCTCCATGATGAGGAGGAAGTAGTTCACCCTCGGGGCTGAGGGTATGTGCTACTACTTGAGCTTGCGTTGTTATTTTCCTTGAAGAGGAAAGGGTGATGCAGCAAAGTAGAGATAAGTATTTCCCTCAGTTAAGAACCTAGGTATCAATCTAGTAGGAGGAACAAGCAAGTCTCCAATAGATGCACCTGCACAAACTAACAAACACTTGCACACAACACGAAAAAGGGGTTGTCAATCCCTTCACGATCACGAGCAAAAGTGAGATCTTATAGAGATAAATATAAAAAAATGAAATAAAACTCAGCGAGGTATTTTTGTATTTTTGGTTTATAGACTTGAAAATATATAATGGAAAATAGACCCAGGGCCATAGGTTTCACTAGAGGCTTCTCTCTTGAAAGAAAAAATATGGTGGGTGAACAAATTACTGTTGAGCAATTGATAGAAAAGCGCATAGTTATGACGATATCTAAGGCAATGATCATGAATATAGGCATCACGTCCGTGACAAGTAGACCAACTCCTTCCTGCATCTAGAGTATTAAGTTCAAAAGAACAGAGTTAAGCAAGATGACATGATGTAGAGGGATAAATTCAAGTAATATGATATAAACCCCATCTTTTTATCCTTAATGGTAACAATACAATACATGCCTCGCTACCCCTACTTTGTCATTAGGTGAGGACACCGCAAGATTGAACCCATCGCAAAGCACCTCTCCCATGGCAAGATAGATCAATCTAGTTGGCCAAACCGAATCAATAGATCGGAGAGAAATTCAAAGCTATTTAAGTCATGCATATACGAATTTAGAGAAGACTCAAATAATATTCATAGATAATCTAATCATAAATCCACAAATTCATCGGATCTCAACAAACACACCACAAAAGAAGATTACATCGGATAGAACTCCACGACCATGGAGGAGAACATGGTATTGAAGATCAAAGAGAGAGAAGAAGCCATCTAGCTACTAGCTATGGACCCATAGGTCTGTGATAAACTAATCACACATCATCGGTAGGGCAACAAGGTTGATGTAGAGGCCCTCCATGATCGAATCCTCCTCCGTCAGAGTATCGGAAAAGGCCCCAAGATGGGATCTCACAAGGTTAGAGGCTTGCGGCAGTGAAAAAGTATTTTTCTGGATGCTTCTAATGTAGATGGAGTATTTGGGTATTTAGGGAGAAATAATTAGGTTTAGGGAAGTCCTGAGGGACCCACCAGCCTGGGGGGGGGGCCCTGGGGCGCGCCCTGAGGGCTTGTGGCCCTCTCGTGGCTACTCCGGCCTCCTCTCCTAGTCTCCTGAGTTTTTTTTGGTCCAAGAAAAATCATGATAAATTTTTAATCCGTTTGGTATTCCTTTCTAAAAAAGTCAAAAACAAGGAAAAACAGCAACTGGCACTAGGCACTAGATTAATAAGTTAGTCCCAAAAAATGATATAAAATAGTACCAAAATGCATATAAAACATCCTAGATGGATAATATAATAGCATGAAACACAATAATTTTTTTGATACATTGGAGATGTATCAGTATGTACCAGTAGCTATGTGTTTGATCTCTCTCTCTCTCTCTCTCTCTCTCTCTCTCTCTTTCTCTCATGTTCTTGATCCGACATGATCTTGATGTACCATGGGCTTTGTTAATATAGTCGGTCCTTTGGTGTTCTTCCCTCTCTATCTTTGTTGTGATGAATTGAGTCTTGCTCTCTGAGGTTTCGTTATGATTGAATATTTTGGATTTGGGAACACTTGATGTATGTGTTGCATATGGATACCCTTGGTGACAATGGGGTATTATATTGACTCACTTGATATATGTTTTAGTAATCAACTTGCGGATTCCCGTGGTGACATTGGGGGTGATCTAGGCACATAGGTCGATACACGGTTTCGTCCTACATTCTCTGATAGAAACTTCAGAGTGATTCTTTGTCGCACATTGAGGGATTGTTATACGATTCAATTATGTTAGCACTGTTGAGAGATTGCACTAGTGAAAGTATGAACCCTAGCCTTGTTTCTAAGCATCGCAATACCGTCTGTGCTCACTTTTGTTACTTGCTACCACTACAAAAAAATACACTTCCGTGATGATATGTGTTTGTCACAGTAAGTCGCATTTTCTGTCATGCATGTACATCCATGATGATTTTATGACAGAATCAAGATAGTCATACCTGTGCTATCGTAGAAGTGTTCCATGACATTACCAAAATTATCATTATGTAAGTGTCCACTTCCATGATGATAAATCGCGTGTCACAGAAGTGCTTTCGTCAAGGGTGACCGACATGTGGCATCCACCGTAATGAAACGCCGTTAAGCTATTAGGTCCGGTTTTGGATCCGATAACCCGTTAACAGCCCAGACCAATGGGAAATTTCCACGTGTAAAATTCTGATTGGCCAGAGGAAACATGTGTCAGCTCGTCAGTGGGCCAGATGTCGCCCGTCCATTGGAGGATACATGCCTATGATACGTCGACATGTGGCAGGGCCCAACAGAGGCCCATATAGGTTAGAAAGGCCGGCCCAGTCAAAGGCCAGTAGTACTTACTCAGGCACTAGTGGGCCAGTCCAATAACGACCTATTTAATAAAGGCTCATTTACGTCCCGAAGCCAGATCTGGCCCGTTAATTGTTCGCCAAATATTTGGGCCCAATTACAGCCCAGTGACTTTCGGGCTGTTAGAGGCCCGATGTAGACATGGGCCCATTTCATCCCGGTGTGTCTTTCGGCCTGGGAATGGCCCGTGCTGCCCATGGGCCATATATGGTCTGACGCGACATCCGACCCACTAACGGCCCGTGATAAAGGTGACAATAGTTCAGCTCAACATGACTTTGGGCCTGTTAAAGGCCTGTCATATAATTCGGCCCGTTGATGCTTGTTCTAAGCTTTCGGCCTCTTAAAGGTCCATGATATCAGTGGGACAACTAAGGCCCGAGATATCTTTCGGCCTGGTAACGACCCGTCATATAACTGGGCCCAAAGAGGCCCGGTCTATATTTCAGCCTGCTGAAGGCCCGTCGACGACTAGTGAAAATTGAGGCCCAACATGCATTTAGGCCTGCTAAAGGCCCATGGTTTCATCTGGGTTGTAACATGCCAGTAGAATATTCAGCCTGTTAATGGCCCAACGCTACCTGGGCCAAACTAAGAGCCGGGTCCACAAACGGCCCAACTAAAATTTGGGCCGAATATAGGCCGGAGTAAGTTGTGGGCCTGGCGCAAAGTGTGAAGGCCACAATCATTCGGGCCCAAGAAAGTTGCAGGTTGGCCCAATTATGGCCCGCTAAAAACCAGGCCCATTAGAGGTGAATGTTTCGGCCCGGTCGAGTACATCAGCTTTTTTCAGATAGCGAATGACGACAGTAACTAGTAGGAATTAAGAACAAACCTACACTATACAATAAAGAAATTACGGCATAGTAACTAAGAATAAACCTACACTATACGATAAAGGATTTATGGTATATTACATCCACTGGGCATCGAAGTTCGGCACCAGTGATCATAAAGTGCAACGAAGAAGCAGATTACAAAAACTGGGCACCATTGCAGCGTAACAAAATAATACTGAACCGAGACCACTTCAAAGACAGTTCAAGAAAGGTTAGCATTGCTCGGGAACTCCTGCACAAGCTTCTAAGCAAGGCTGTGAGACCGGCCTAGCATGTCGGTCATAGCTTCCAGATGTAGCTGTTTAGCAATGAGGTTCTCATTGGTGTTCTCCGCAATCTTTCTTAGAGATAGGACTTCAAGTCGAAGTTGAGTTGCAGAATGCCTTTCTGCTAGGACTTGGGACTGAAGAAGTCGAACTGATTCAGACAACGAAATCTATGAGCTTGTCCGACTGCTAGTCTCAAGTAACTTGAACACTGCATCAAGACAAGACTTTGGGGTTGTCTCGCTATCTTCAAGATGTTTTGCATTCTTTGCTGCAATATATGTTGGGTTTGTCTCACAGCCTTCAGCAGACTTGTGCATGCCATCAGGCATATCACCCTGAAACAAGCAGAGAGATGACAGGTTTTGCACGTGTATAAAGAAAGATGATAACTATGTTGTCAATTCCATCCAAATTCAAATTAGAAAATAAAGAGTAAGTTCAAAATATCAATAGCATAATTTGGCATTGTTCATAATGCGGCGAGCTTCACCACACTACTGGATTACCATGTCAACATAACAAGCATAGATGAAGGGCAAAGACAATCATTGTATCTATTTTGGTTAATGTGCATGGCATGTTGTTCATATCATCAGCCAAATCAGTAAGATAAAACAGGAGATGACAAGGTGCAAACGTGGGCTGGTTCACCACACACTGGATTATAGATCCACAAAAACAAGCATACATATAGGGAGTATTTAGTAATGTGCATGGTATGAATAAGGAATTTGGTTTTACAAGTAAAACTTAGAACTTACGGTTCTTGCGAACATGCATTTTGATAGAAACAGCAAACTAAACAACAGTAAACGATAGGGAGTATGAGCAAATTAAACAGCTATTGAGTATAAAGGCTTTAGAAGGACTGACTTACATTAACAGTTAACACCGGCTTATAATGCCCTTCTCCATGTCAAGGGAAGGATAACTCAAGAATTTCAGCACAGAATCTTCGTCATAAGCATTGCCTGTACTCTACATTTTGTAGAGAGTAATTATAGATATGATAATACTAGAAGGGATGGACGATAATGAAGATAAGATGCAAATTGATGCTACATAATCAACTACCAATCCCTAGAAGTACAAGCGTTACCGGACAAAATGTACTGACAAGAGCAATGGGCTACACTTCTGCACTAGCATTGTCTGTGTATTCTACTTTTTGGTAAGATTAAATATAGATCTGATCTTTTTTAGTAAATGGTGAGCGAGGGAGATAAGATGCAGAATGCTACACAATGAACCAATCCCTCTTTCCATAATACAAGAGTGTTTTGAACACTGGTGTACTGTACAAAACGTTCTTATATTATGGGACGGAGGGAGTAGCTGTTAATATAAGTACAGTGATAGACGACGTTCAGTCCTTACAAGAGGACTGCAGAGCTAAACCTCTTCAAAATCATTGGGTTGATCCTAAATTTATTTCAGAGTCCATACAGATCTTATAATGTCCACCAAATGGACGATAACAAGGCTAACATGTGCAGTGATGCTACATAATCAAACAACTATGAAAGTAAGTATGGTCATACAGGGCAAGAGGTACTCACAAGAGCAATGCATTGTGCAGTATAGTTGCGAGATTCCGTGATCCCTTGAGAATGAATGTTCTTTTGCTAACAGTTTTGGTACAAGTGAGACGTTAAGGCAATGCAGAAATGTAGTTCAAATTATGATGTGATATCACAGACAGTACCTTACGCTGCAGACGAGACCAATGCGTAACAAGATTATTCCAGTCACCGTTGGATAAATGTAGCACCGGAGACTTTACAACAACTTTGTTTAGAGGCTTGCCATCAAAGTGCGCTTGCCTTAGGTAGGAACGATACTTCATCAATGAGTGCTTGAAAAGCGAAACCAACCCTTTCTCATCTTCACAATCCAGTTTGGTCCTCTCCTATTTAAAAGAATGAAATATTGTGTCTTCTGTCAACAGAAACATATGCAGTAATTACCATGAATAACATTAGTACATTACTTATGCGTAAGTTGCGGAGGAAGACTGGAAATTGTTCTGTGTCTGTGGTATAATCTTTCCATGAAGGAAAGATGCGCACAAAGTCACTGACAACAATATAAGCTTCCTCTTCTAAACTGGGAAGAAATGGAGCAGGGGTCCTATTTGCTGCAATTGGGGCTCTCTCTTGTTCGAAAAGGGATTTGGCAACTGGATTTGGTGTACTCTTTGCTGGAATGGGGTTTTTGCATCGTAGAGCTGGTGTTATGTCAACTGGCATCATCTTGTTGCAGTTGGGGTCAGCTGAGTTGGGGCATCAGAAATGACCAGTGTAGTAGGGCAAGAGTCTGCTAGAGTTGGGGTGTTTTGTGGGTCAGGTGATATTGCAACTACACCTAATGGGCTATTTGATTTATCAGGTGCCACTACCTTTTCCAAATACTTTGCTTGTGCTCCTCTGCGATCAGCAATTGCCCTCTTCCTTTTGAATGTCATATACACAAGAACAACATTTGAATGGATAAATATGGTATGATGACAGATGGAATATGTACTGAAAATGGATAGGCAGGGCGTATTCACATACACGATGTGTAAACTAAGCTAATGGCAGTGCAACAAAGTATAGAAGCAATGCAAAGCATCAGTTGCAAGATATGTGCGACCAATATAACCTTGGAAAGTTAGAGCAAGCACCTTGATGGATGAATAAGATAGGGCATCTGCCTCTGACTCCTCCACTAGGGAGCTACATTGACTTAGGTCTCCCTCTAGCTCAGAATCACTGTTAGGATCATATTCTGAGCATGAAACTGTAGGTGGAGAGTGTTTGCATTGCATTGCATCCAGACTTGATTTCAGTCCCTTAATGCCAAGTTTGACAGCCATGGCATTGTTCTGCTTTATTCTTTTCATGCGCGCAAGCTCATAATCATTATGATGCTGTTCAGAATCTGAGATTCATGAAAACATAAAAAGTAGTCAGATTATCTATGGATTTGAAAGATCATGGATGTCGCCTAGAGGGGGGGGGTGAATAGGCGCTTTAAAATAATCACGGTTTAGGCTTGAACAAATGCGGAATAAACCTAGTGGTTAATTTGTCAAGCACAAAACCTAAAACGACTAGGCTCACCTATGTGCACCAACAAGTTATGCTAAGCAAGATAAACAACTATGTGATAGCAAGATATATAACAAGGAACACTACGACTATCACAAAGTAAAGTCCTTCTCTCTCACAATGCTCCCCAAGAAGCCACTAGGGCCACCATAATCTCCTCACGCCCTCACACAATGCAAGATGCCGTATTTCCACTAAGGGACCCTTGAGGGCGGTCACCAAACCCGTACAAATGGCAACCCTTGGGGGCGATCACCGAACCCGTACACTTTGGCAACCCTTGGGGGCGGTCACCAAACCCGTACACTTTGGCAACCCTTGGGGGCGGTCACCGGTACCCGTCAAATTGCTCGGGGCGATCTCCACAACCTAATTGGAGACCCCGACGCTTGCCCGGAGCTTTACACCACAATGATTGAGCTCCGAACACCACCAACTGTCTAGGGCGCCCAAGCACCCAAGAGGAACAAGCTCAAGGGCACCAAGCACCCAAGAGTAATAAGCTTCTCAACTTCTAACTTCCACGTATCACCGTGGAAAACTCAAACCGATGCACCAAATGCAATGGCAAGGGCACACGGAGTGCCCAAGTCCTTCTCTCTCAAATCCCACCGAAGCAACTAATGCCAGGGAAGAAAAGTAGAGGAAGAACAAGAAGGAGAACACTAAGAACTCCAAGATCTAGATCCAAGGAGTTCCCTCACATAGAGGAGAAAGTGATTGGTGGAAATGTGGATCTAGATCTCCTCTCTCTTTTCCCTCAAAAACTAGTAAGAATCCATGGAGGGATTAAGAGTTAGCAAGCTCGAAGAAGGTTAACAATGGGGGAAGAACACGAGCTCAAGGGATAAGGTTCAATGGAGAAGAAGACCCCCTTTTATAGGTGGGGAAAAATCCAACCGTTATGCTCACAGCCCGCACAGAACGGTACTACCGCTCCAAGGAGCGGTACTACCGCTAGGGCAGTAGTACCCCTTTGAAACACATTAGCGAGGAGGAAAAAAGGCCAGAAGAACCATCGGAGCAGTAGTACCGCTTGACCTCATGGTGTTACCGCTAGGGTTAGCGGTACTACTGCTAAAGGTAGCGGTACTACTGCTTGCGAGCGGTACTAAAAAATTACATCCGTGCCTACCACCGCTGGACTTGTGACGAGTTTTTGGTCCCGAGCGGAAGTAGCCACGAAAGTAGCCGCGGTAGTACTGCTCCAAGCGGTAGTACCGCTCCTAGGAGCGGTAGTAAAAAATTACTTCCGCTCCTACCCGCGGTAGTACCGCTGCAGCCTTTTCAGAACACCAAAACTACCACAACTTCTGCAAACGGACTCCGAATTCGGCGAAACCAAGTTTGTTGGAAAGCTAGCGACAAGGGATAACACAATATTGATAGAAATACCAATAATAAGCAAATGAGAAAAGGCCCAAAAGAAAATGATGAGAACCCTTCCTCGGATAAGACCGGTAAAACCTCCAACACTGAAAACATCATAGAAGACGCATGCAAACTCCGTTTTCGATGAACTCAAGCTTGTCATCAAGATGACCATAAGCTCTAAGACTCACAAAGAGAATCAAACAAGAACCAAGAAACATGATGCAAGGATGCAATGGTTTGAGCTCTCGACGAACGATACGATCAAGCTACTGACTTGAGAGCCCCCCTTGATAGTATGGCTATCGATTCTATAACCCGGTCTCCAAACTATCACCATGAGACCGGTAAAATATAAAACCTATCAAGGGAAAACCTTTGCGTTTCATGAAGTCTACTTGAGCTAGATGATGACGATCTTGACTCCCTCAAGTTGGACCACCTTTCTTGATTGGATTCGCTCGATGAAGACTAGTTGATTGCTCCCCCATACTCCACTATGGGTGAGCCACTCTTTGGCACATCTTCACAAGTCCATTGCTACCATAATGGACGGCAAGCTACAAGCATGATTTCTTCGTGATGCTCCACTTGAACTTGCACAACACAACCTTGATTTGATGTCATCCTCCATGGGTTGTATATGATCTTCCTCTTGACGCAAGCCCATGGAAGATAACATAACCCCACATAGAACTCTCACAAAGACCATGGGTTAGTACACAAAGCATAATTGACAATGCTTACCATACCATGGGATTGCTTGATCCCTCTCGGTACATCTTCTACGCTTTGTGTGTTGATCAACTTGAAACACTCTATGTACTTAGTCTTGATCAACCTTGAATCTTTCCAACTCTATTCATTTGGATGATGTAAGACCAATCTTTGGATAATTCCTTAATAGCACCTTGGTCATCACAAACTCTCCTTGAAACCAACAAATGGACTCCAAGAAAAGCCTATGGACAAACCCTTCAAATATAACTCAAGGCAACCATTAGTCCATAGAGATGGTCATCAATTACCAAAACCAAACATGGGGGCACCGCATGTTCTTTCAATCTCCCCCATTTTGGTAATTGATGACAATCACTTTCAAGAGAGTTTATATAAGGAATTATGCATCACCATACCATGAAACAATAATGTATGTGCATGAGATGCAAAAGCTTAGGAACAAAACCAAAGCAAGAAGATATGACTCTCTAAACTTCTCCACAAAACTCTCTGAAACTTCTCCCCCATTGGCATCGATTGCCAAAATGAGCGAAAGGCTTAGAAGGCCAATATAACTTGTGTTCCTCCATAAATTGTGTATTTCTCAACTTGAGAGTGGAATGCAATACACATATCCAACGGTAAATACTTGGTGGAAGACAAACTATATTGAGGCCCAAAGATTGCCAAAAGAATGATATGCCACAAAGGCATAACAAAGAGAGAAACAAGCACTCAAGCAATCAAGCGATACCAATTGAAGCAAGCAATCAAAGGATATCAATTGAACCAACTAGACCAAAGATCCTACGACCCACATGAATAAAGGATATTATGATATGAGCAAAGGAGTGTTCTAAAGAAACTAGAGAAGCTCCCCATGATTTGTGCACGCATAAGACTATTTGTATTTGGATACAAAGTGCAAAAAATAGGATCATAGCTCCCCCAAAATTAATAGAAACTTACAACAAGTGCAAGTGAGCATATAGGAAACAAAGCCTAGTACTTGGAACAAACACATGGTTGAGCAACAAGTAAAAGAGGCAACTTAAGAAAGTGATCAATCAAAATGATGTGTGTGAGTCAAGGCAATGCACTTGAGAAGACTAATGTAAGGATGAGCATAAGCATCAACATAGTCTTGGATAAATGAGATACATGGTGCATGACATGTCCTCCCCACACACACCCAACTAGCAAATGGGTTCACAAGCTCACTAAAAAGAGAATTAGCAACAAAGCTTGCGACCACCCATGGTGAAGAAAGAAGATGAAGTCCTCATCAAGACGAGGGATACCAATTAAGATGGCAAAAGCCTCGTATAGATAAGCATGAGGAAAAAAAATCTTCACCACACAAGAGTGCATCAAGATGCAATGAGATACGACACGCACTCAAGGCAAAAGCTTTCACGGAGCCACCAAAGAAATAACAAAAGAGAGACAAGGTGGACATGAAAGAAAGGATATCATCTAGAGATGTAATTTCTCTCAAGTGTATAATGTTCTAGGTAGACGAAATCATGATGATATATATCTACAAAGAAGGATGTACACCCGAAATAGTTACAACATGAAGGAACAAGATATCCAAAAGGAAGTCATACATATACCAATAAGATATTTGCTTGAGAGCATAGCACATGGCTAGATATGGTATTATTGTATATAAATGAATTCCAACCACACGAACATCAAAGACATCACAACTAGCAACAAGACATCATTGTTGGGATGCTTTGAGAAAGGAAACAAGTATCACAAGAAAGAATGGATAACATGCCATGATACAACCTACACAAGGTTGATGCAAGAAATGTGTGCATGAGATATATGAAGATACTTGTTACCGAGACAACATTGGAAGGATGTAGTAGATACCAATTGAAGGTACAAAGTAGTTCATTGATCATCCTAGCTTGACTCCAATAAGCACATGGTGACAACACCTTTCTTATGAGTGAGCCGAGCATCCAATGCATCTCCACTTGTTCCTAGAACAACAACACAAACAAAATGGTACCCAAACTCATTGGGACCAAAGAGTTAGAAACACCAATATACATAGGACAAACTCCACGTAAATATGTGCATATAGAGAAGGAAATGAATTTTATGCACATCTCATCCAATTTGAGACTTGGTGGAGTTCCCCCTATCTATTGGGTCAAAGAAAGAAAGCATGCCAAAGAAACTCCAAGAAGTAAATATGCATGCTCAAGACTTTCAAGAACCAAGACCAAAAGACAAAGAAATACCAAGCAAAGAAAAGATACCAAATGAATAAATCAACACTTGGAGGATATCCATAAAAGATACATCAAGGAATGAGATATCCATTGATACACTCAAAAAGAAAGACGTCAAACTCCCAAAAGAGAGAATGGTTCCAAACAAACCAAGCCCTCTACAAAGTTTCATGATGGTACAAAGTACCAAAGAGAAATGGCTTGCCTTCCACAAACACACACTTGATAAGGATCACAAGATGAGTGTTTTATAGAGAATAGGATAGCTCCCCCAAGACTAGTGCATTATAGAGAATTTGCATTTGAATACAAAATGCACAAGGTGGGATCACCACTTTCACTATATCTAGAAAACACTAGACAAGGTCAAGAAATTAACAAGATCCACAAGTGGTATGGAATACAATGGGAGTTGACACAATCCTAGGCAAGAGATAAAGCAAATAAAAGCACAGGCCAATGTAAAGATGATCAATAATTTCTACCACACATAAGTGAGTACCAATTGTCAAAAGACAAGGAGTATTTGGAAATAATTCCCGGTGGTAGATAGCAAGGATATCCGACATCATCTTCACACCAAACAAAAAGCAAATTGCAACTTGTAGAGCTAACATTCCACCTAGGAACAAGATAATTTACAATATCAATTCTAGGTGAAAATATCTCAAATGTACACATTTTCTAGGCTAGTAATATACACATAGCATATTACTCCCCCATAATGTGATACCAATTAAAGATAAACAAGAGGAAAAATAACGATCCAACAAAAGATAATTAATGGACAATTTGGAATTTGAGTTTCTCATGAGAAGACATACCACATAGCGACTAGATAATCTTGAAATATCAATACTAGATGGTATTACTCATGTACACACATATATAGGATTGTGAGGTGCACAAAGCACATCACTTCCCCATAATGGGATATTCCATTAATCTCTCACAAGAGCCAACTAAGAAATGAACAAGATGCAAAAGGCTCAACGCATGACACAACACGTACATGATGTGCAAACCAACATACATAAACTTGATTGCTCAAGATAATCAAGTTGGAAGAACAACATATACAAACACATGCAAGGAATGAAACCAAAACATGCAAAGGTGCAAGTAACTTTCAATGTAAACAATTTAAGTATAAGTTACCGCAAGGAGGCACATTGGATATAAGATAGAAGCTTGACAACCCAATTGACTTGGCTTGAGACAACAAGAAAGATGAAGTCCCCTTAATTATTCATAATGTAGACAAGTCTCCAATGACCTCCAAAAACACCTATTGATCAAGTTTGAGCTTGTTGGTCCCCAACCAAGTTGGGTCCTAAGAGGTTAGTCACAATAGGCTTGGCTACCCAAATGGTTCTTTTCTTGACACCACTTTGAGTACCAACAAACTTGGCAAACACATTGCCAACCTTATCCTTCCCAAGAGAATAGATATCATCAATAATAATTGGGTTGGATAAGTTACCATTAGTGCATGAAGAAGCGACGTGACCTTTCTCACGACATAAGTAGCAACGTCTACTCTTCACTTTCTTCTCACTTGATTTTTCCACAAGAGAAGCATTAGCTTGAGTCTTCTTGGGAAGTGGCCTTTCTTCAACTTGAGGTTGAGCATGAGATTGAACTTGTGCCCTCTTCCCTTGTTGCTTGACACTAATGGCCTTCTTCTTCAATGGGCAAGATCTAACATGATGCCCTTCTACTTTGCACTTGAAGCAAACAATCTTGGCCGAATTCTTGACTTGTTCTTGGCCCTTCTTTTTGTTCATCTTGGACTTCTTCTTCTTATTGGAGTTGAATCCAAGTCCACCTTTGTCATTGGGGGATTTTTTGCACACTCAAGATATTGTTGAGTGTGGATTTCCCTTCATGACACTTTTCCAAGTCTTTCTTCAAAGAAGTGACTTGGGCTTTGAGCTCTTTGATTTCCTCTACATGGTTAGTCTCAACACAAGTACTAGAGGAAGTATAAGCTTCATCGTTAGAGCAACAAGGCAAGGAAAGAAATTCATCACAAGATGTACCAACATTGTGAGTAGATGAATTACAAGGACTAGCACATGGCAATATACTATTTTGACTAGAAGTAGTGCTAGTATCCACATGAGGCTCACTAGATGTTACCTTAGCAATCATGGCCTCATGAGATATCTTTAGCACACTATGGGATACTAGAGGATCATCATGAGAGCTTGAGAGATTTTCATGACTTTCTTCCAATTTCCCATAATTGCAAGATAGCACCTCAAGTTGAGCCCGTAGCTCAACATTCTCCTTCAAAATGGATGCTTCACAAGTAATAGAATTAGTAGCACAGGCATCATCATTAACAACAAGAGGAGAAGGCAACTTGGCAAGCTCTTTTAAATAAGAAGCTTTAAGTTGAGCATGAGACTCGGTGAGTTTGATGAGCTCACCCTTGATGACCCTTGAGCCATTTTCGAGGTGCTCAAAATCCTCAATGAGTCTAGCATGAGCAACTTCAAGCTTAGCATTTTTAGTTTCAAAAACATCGGCCACCTCAAGAGCTCTATCATTAGATTCCTTCACTCTAGATAATTCTAGAGCAAAAGTCTCCTCGAGATATTCCTTGGTGGTTTGTTCAAGTTCAAGAGCTTGAGAGAGGTCCGCATTCTCATTAGCGTAATCACGCCCATGAGCTTCCATTTTCTCAATGGTGACCTCATGCTCCTCTAGATGAGATTCCAACTCCTCAATGTATTTCTTGCCATCAATGGCAATGGACATTATTTCCATGAAGTTGGAACGAGCAATTTAATTTTTATGAAGAGCTTTAAAAATCATTTCCCCCTTAGTTTTTAAGGAGGCAACATTATCATTCTCTTCATCATTATCCTCATCATCATTAGCATCAACATAATCATCAAGAGACATAATGGGGTACAAAGTAGGAGATACCTTTGACGCCTTAGCCATAAGGCAAAAAGCAATAGATGATGATGTAGGATCCCTTGAAGCACCATTCAAGACCACATCTTGTTCCATGGAGTGTTGGATTTCCTCTACATTGTTAGCACAACAACTCGAGGAAATACATGCATTTTTATCATGGCAACAAGACATAGCAAGCATATCATCATGGGATTTAGTCAAGAAATTTGTACATGATATGCAAGGACTATCAACACAAGCATGTGAAACATTTGGAGTGCTCGAAGTGCTAGAGTCCAAAGATGAAGCATTGCAATAATATAGTGATTAAGGATCATCCACAGTAAGCATACTATCATCATTGCAATGACCAACACTACTCACCATATCATTACCTTGTGGCAAACCACATGTAGGTGAAGTAGAAGAAGTTGAGAAGACAATACGACCGGAGGTGGAGGGAGAACAATCATACCCACAAATCTTGGACACACCATATTTATCTTGAAGCTTTGTCCATAACTCATGAGCATCCCGGAACGGCATGAGTTGAAATATAACTACATTGCTCAAAGCATCAAAAAGCACATTAGAAGCTTGAGCATTGAGATAAGAGTTTTTCTCATCCTCTAAAGATAATCTTTGGGGATCCTTTGGAGGAGAAAAACCCATATCTAAAATTCGCTCTAAATTTGGGTCCATGACCCTAAAGAGGTTAAGCATGCGAATTACCCAAACATCAAAATTTGTGCCATCGAAACTAAGAGTGTCAGAGCTAGTCGACATCTTTACTCTCTAGGTGGTTAAGCCCAACAAAGAGATACGAGGCTCTAATACCAATTGAAAGATCATGGATGTCGCCTAGAGGGGGGTGAATAGGCGCTTTAAAATAATCACGGTTTAGGCTTGAACAAATGCGGAATAAACCTAACGGTTAATTTGTCAAGCACAAAACCTAAAACGACTAGGCTCACCTATGTGCACCAACAAGTTATGCTAAGCAAGATAAACAACTATGTGATAGCAAGATATATAACAAGGAACACTACGGCTATCACAAAGTAAAGTGCATAAGTAAAGGGGCTCGGGTAAGAGATAACAGAGGCACGCAGAGACGACGATGTATCCCGAAGTTCACACCCTTGCGGATGCTAATCTCCGTTTGGAGCAGTGTGGAGGCACAATGCTCCCCAAGAAGCCACTAGGGCCACCGTAATCTCCTCATGCCCTCGCATAATGCAAGATGCCGTGATTCCACTAAGGGACCCTTGAGGGCGGTCACCGAACCCGTACAAATGGCAACCCTTGGGGGCGATCATCGAACCCGTACACTTTGGCAACCCTTGGGGGCGGTCACCGAACCCGTACACTTTGGCAACCCTTGGGGGTGGTCACCGGTACCCGTCAAATTGCTCGGGGCAATCTCCACAACCTAATTGGAGACCTTGACGCTTGCCCGGAGCTTTACACCACAATGATTGAGCTCCGAACACCACCAACCGTCTAGGCCGCCCAAGCACCCAAGAGGAACAAGCTCAAGGGCACCAAGCACCCAAGAGTAATAAGCTTCTCAACTTCTAACTTCACGTATCACCGTGGAGAACTCAAATCGATGCACCAAATGCAATGGCAAGGGCACACGGAGTGCCCAAGTCCTTCTCTCTCAAATCCCACTGAAGCAACTAATGCCAGGGAAGAAAAGGAGAGGAAGAACAAGAAGGAGAACACCAAGAACTCCAAGATCTAGATCCAAGGAGTTCCCCTCACATAGAGGAGAAAGTGATTGGTGGAAATGTGGATCTAGATCTCCTCTCTCTTTTCCCTCAAAAACTAGTAAGAATCCATGGAGGGATTAAGAGTTAGCAAGCTCTAAGAAGGTCAACAATGGGGGAAGAACACGAGCTCAAGGGATAAGGTTCAATGGAGAAGAAGACCCCCTTTTATGGGTGGGAAAAAATCCAACCGTTATGCTCACAGCCCGCACAAAGCGGTACTACCACTCCAAGGAGTGGTACTACCGCTAGGGCAGTAGTACCCCTTCGAAACACAACAGCGAGGAGGCAAAAAGGCCAGAAGAACCATTGGAGCAGTAGTACCGCTTGACCTCACGGTACTACCGCTAGGGTTAGCGGTACTACTGCTAAGGGTAGCGGTACTACTGCTTGCGAGCGGTACTAAAAAATTACATCCGTGCCTACCACCGCTGGACTTGTGACGAGTTTTTGGTCACGAGCGGAAGTAGCCACGGAAGTAGCCGCGGTAGTACTGCTCCAAGAGGTAGTACCGCTCCCAAGAGCGGTAGTAAAAAATTACTTCCGCTGCTACCCGCGGTAGTACCGCTGCAGCCTTTTCAGAACACCAAAACTACCACAACTTCTGCAAACGGACTCCAAATTTGACGAAACCAAGTTTGTTGGAAAGCTAGCAACAAGGGCTAAAACAATCTTGATAGAAATACCAATAATAAGCAAATGAGAAAAGTCCCAAAATAAAATGATGAGAACCCTTCCTCGAATAAGACCGGTAAAACCTCCAACACCGAAAACATCATAGAAGACGCATGCAAACTCCATTTTCGATGAACTCAAGCTTGTCATCAAGATGAACATAAGCTCTAAGACTCACAAAGAGAATAAAACAAGAACCAAGAAACATGATGCAAGGATGCAACGGTTTGAGCTCTCGACGAACGATACGATCAAGCTACTCACTTGAGAGCCCCCCTTGATAGTATGGCTATCGATCCTATAACCCGGTCTCCAAACTATCACCATGAGACCGGTAAAATATAAAATCTATCAAGGGCAAACCTTTGAGTTGCACGAAGTCCACTTGAGCTAGATGATGACGATCTTGACTCCCTCAAGTTGGACCACCTTTCTTGATTGCATTCGCTCGATGAAGACTAGTTGATTGCTCCCCCATACTCCACTATGGGTGAGCCACTCTTTGGCACATCTTCACAAGTCCATTGGTACCATAATGGACCGCAAGCTAAAAGCATGATTTCTTCGTGATGCTCCACTTGAACTTGCACAACACAACCTTGATTTGATGTCATCCTCCATGGGTTGTATGTGATCTTCCTCTTGACGCAAGCCCATGGAAGATAACCTAACCCCACATAGAACTCTCACAAAGACCATGGGTTAGTACACAAAGCATAATTGACAATGCTTACCATACCATGGGACCGCTTGATCCCTCTCGGTACATCTTCTACGCTTTGTGTGTTGATCAACTTGAAATACTCTATGTACTTAGTCTTGATCTCATTTAGATGATGTAAGACCAATCTTTGGATAATTCCTTAATAGCACCTTGGTCATCACAAACTCTCCTTGAAACCAACAAATGGACTCCAAGAAAAGCCTATGGACAAACCCTTCAAATATAACTCAAGGCAACCATTAGTCCATAGAGATGGTCATCAATTACCAAAACCAAACATGGGGGCACTGCATGTTCTTTCAGGATTGCATTGCAGATTCAACTCAAAGAGTGTCTCCCTATAAACCCCTGCGTATGCAAAGTTCACCCCCAACCATGCTGACCAGACCACACACAGAAATACAAACCCCTTATGTCTCTATAACAGGCAGACACACATTTCAAAACTGAAGTAGGAACATTAGAATCATATCAAATTCATATTTGAACAAATAAACTAAGGAATTTATGAGTGGAATAATGTTTAGCTTCAAGGGTGGAGTATTGGTAGTGCGACATAAAGCAAGTAGGCAGATTGTATTCCATGTAAAAGATTTAAGCCTATGTAAAAGCTGGAAATGACACTTTCTTTCTATACAGTGTAGTGTTCGTTGCCCACACATGATGGAAGAGATCACACATAGAAATACTAGTCACTCATGTCTACGGTTCCAGTATTTTGAAACAGGGTGGTCCACCCTAAAAGAATATTGACAACAAATATGACAAGGCAAGAATAGATGTAGTGAATCAATCATTTACTTATGAGCTTACTACGACAAGTATGCAGAATTGTAACTGCAGTAAGAGACCGTCCAAAATCTGAATCAAGAAGTTTGTCTAGCACTTATTGTTTGCAACTAATCGACGTGAATAATTTAATATTATATCGAATGAGTAAGAAAGACAAGTAAAATTGTCAACAAACCTGGCTTGCAGTAGTAATCTGGGTCAATGTCACTACGATCAACAATCCAAAATGACTAGTGTTTGTTCCTAGGGCCGGAATTTTGAAACCCTACAAACTTTACAGGTACTAAAGTTTACTGAAATACATCTGAACCACTAAGTGTAGGTAGCACTCAGCACACAACAAACCCTAATGACAGTCCTGCCTAATGAGTAATGAATCAATTAGAAAATGGGTGATCAGGAGTGGCTGCTTAGTGTTGAGGACGTATCTCAGGATAAATAGGGTTGGCTTTGCTGCACTCCTGAGCCCTGAACGGACTGGGAAGGTAGGCATGGCGGCGCGCCCGGGCAGCGGTGACGATGCTGGGCGAGCGGCTCCTGACCACCTCTTAGTCCGACGTCTCCTCCTAGAATCATGCCGTCCGGGGACGGCAAGTCGCCAGCGAGGTAGGCGGCTGGGGCAAGTAGAGATCAGAAGCGCGCAACACAACAGAGGGGAATCGAGGCCTGGGACGACCCAAAATCCCAGGGTGGGCCGCGGCCTACCGTGGGCACCCTGTAGAGATACACACCCGAGCGACGTACATGCATTTTTGAAACTAAATTAGGAACATTTAGCTGACCAATTAAACGACTCTATTTTAATAATGTCAGATTTGTATTTGAATAACTAAGCTTGTTTAGCTTGATGGGTGGAGTAGTGCTATTATGACATGAAGCACGTATTCTGATTGTATAGTGATCATAAAAGGGGGAAACCCTAAGCATATTTTTTTAGAAAATGAGGGTTTCCCCTCCGATTTCTATTAAAGAAACCGCCACGGAACCAACATGATCAATTAAACCCTAAGCATGATCAATTAAACCGTATTAGGACTGTGCCATGGCAGATTTGAAGCTGCAAACCGGGGAAATGATATTTAGCATCCATTGTTTGCTTCAAACTAAGAACTAAATTCTAAGAGCTGAAAAGAAAGTAGAGCAACCAAGTTACGATCTATTTTCTGGTTGAGATCAAAAAGTTGAGGAGATATGAAGTATCACCTCTCTTGCGGTGTCATGTAGGCATTGGGGGTGCGATGGCTGTCGGTGGCGTTGAAGCAGATCTGCAACGGTAGACGGGTGCATCGGTGGATAAGTCCCGTTGCGGTGGAAGAGAAGGTCGTGTGAGCGACCCCGGCAAAGAGGACGACGGTGCCGATGAAGTGAGAGGACGCGATGCAAGGCTCTTGGTCTGTCGCTGTGGATGAGAAACGTCCATCTCTAGCAGTGGACGACGCGGTCTTGGTAGGTGCTCCGACATGGTGGAGGAAGGTGGTGCTGGATGGGGTGGAGGACGGCGGCGATGGATGGGGTGGCGGATGGAGGAGGCTGGTGTGTGGATGGTGCTTTAGCACGGACGATGTATGAATGGTAAAATTGAGGGAGAGGTATGGGGAACCAAGTTTTTGGGGTGCGCCTGTCTGAAATATGGGAAATTTATGAACTTAGGCCCCGTTTAAAATTTGGACGTCTCGTCGGTTGGGGATAGGACGGTAATCTCGCATCTCGCCAATATTTGCCCAGAGCGATTTCAGGGGAGGAGAGGGTGGTTGGCGCCCATGGTGTATGAACGGGGCTGACAGGTAGGGCGGTTGTGTCATGTCTGAGTGAAGTTACAAACCTGCCCCTATTGAAAATATTTGCCTACATTGATTTCGGCCGAGTCGAGTTTGTTTTGCCGCCCACCGTGTATGAAGGGGAAATGGAGGGTGAAATAGAGGTCTTTCGGACGAGCTTGAATCAAATGTGTTTTGCCACCCATGTTTGTCGCCCACCATGTCGGAATGGGCTCAGAGGAGGTCGTGTCACATCTAATTGAAATTACTAACCTACCCCTATTGAGAGCAGTGGAAATCGGGCCGATGGATTGTCCGTGTAATGGGTAGACGGTAATTTCCATCTCCCAAACACTTGGGTTCAGGTAGCCGACGTGGGAGTGGACATGTTGTCGCTTCTTTCGAATTTTGGGACAAGAAGCATCCATGTTTACCCTGGCAGCTAAATTCGAATCCATTTTGTATTCTTCTACGAATCTTTATAAATCATTCTATGTGTTTTTATATATCTTCAAAAGCACAACAAAGATGTATTCCACTGTCATATATGAATATGATTTACAAATGCCGATACTCAAATTCAGAAGCTAGAATCCAGTTTAAGGTGAATTCGAATATTTGAAACACTTTATGTCCAACTCAAATGTCACATGCAGCATAATGTGTACTCCCATTTAGATATGTACACAAGTGATGTATCAAGATTCAAATACCGAGTCAATCAACCAAGAATGTACATAACTAACAGACATATAAACACTTATAGAGTATATGGATCAATAATATCAACTAGCATACATAAGCCAGATCGTTGTACTTTTTTTTGCTAGAACAACATCCTTTTTTAGCCAAGCTACTACAACATCTTGGCCCTTTTCGATGCGTGCCACTTATGGTCCATCTATACTACTATTATTGCTGAATGCACATTCAGCCAACATATTTGTAGGTCTGGCACAACAATCAAAATGAAATGTCTCTGAGTCTTATCAACTAATACAGACTTGTGCTTAAATAAAATTACAAACCAAAAAACAAAAAACAATTATTACATGATCTCTAAAACAAATGGTTTGATTGATTACATGAACAAACAACACAAAGGTTATTCAACGATGGAAAGAACATTTCACCTATGATTTACCAAGTGGGAATTTAATTTCCTTTTTTCCTTCAGGACGTTAACAATGCGGTCAGTCTCAGCTTGCTTCATTTTGAAATCCACCAAATATTTAATGGTTGTCTTGAGTACTGCTTGTGATTGTGTTGTTTGCTTCCTCAACATGTCAACTTCATCTCTAAGTGCAGAAGCAGAATCTCTTTCTACCACTAGTTTAGCCTCTAGAGCATCAACAGTTGGCAATTCATAATGCACGATTGGGCCGGTGCCACTGCTGTGGGATGATACAACGTCCATGGGGACCTTGCTCTTTGATCTTGGGCTAACCTGTTTTGCCATTAAAGTTCCGATTAGATTCAGAAAAGTTGAAGTTACAAAAACATCTCAACTAGGAGTTATAACAGCAAACCAGTTAAACAAACAAGGAATTAAAGAGTTTCAATTGGATGCTGAAAAGTAGTTATTAACATCATTGTAACCGGTTGTTGCAGCAGCAAAGCAGTTAAACAAACAAGTAGCTATTTAAGTTCAGGCAAACAAGTAATTCTTAACAGTAAGTATCAATGTCACGCCCAATATGCGACCCTATCCAAAAGGAACTCGAAGGTCCCACCACGGATAGACCCGCATATTGAAACGCTTTTGCAAGGTGGATATCATTACATCAACATTACATAATAGATGGGGATACATACATAAGGCATACAATGCCACATGAATACAACATCACAATACATAAGAGCATCATCCGACCACGGATGAATCACAAACAGAAACTCAAACAACATCCACCCTGCTAGCCCAGGCTGCCGACCTGGAACCTATCCCCGGATCGAAGAAGAAGCAGAAGAAGAACTCAACGCAAGCAAGCATCGCTCTCGCGTCATGATCATCACATGAACCTGTACTTGCAACTGTTGTTGTAGTAATCTGTGAGCCACGAGGACTCAACAATCCCATTACCATGGGTATCAAGACTAGCAAAGCTTAAAGGGAAATGAAGGGGTAAAATGGTGAGGCTGCAGCAGTGACTAAGCATATATGGTGGCTAACATACGCAAATAAGAGCGAGAAGAGAGCAAAGGGAACGGTCGTGAAGCTAGCAATGATCAAGAAGTGATCCTGAACTCCTACTTACGTCAAACATAACCCAGAAACCGTGTTCACTTCCCAGACTCCGCCGAAAAGAGACCATCATGGCTACACACGCGGTTGATGCGTTTTGATTCGGATCTGGTGTCAAGTTATCTAGAACTGGACATTAACAAATTCACATATGCCTATAACCGCAGGCACGGCTTTCGAAAGATTATACCCTGCAGGGGTGTCCCAACTTAGCCCATGACAAGCTCTCGCGATCAACGAAGGAATAGACCTTCTCCCAGGAAGACCCGATCAGACTCGGAATCCCGGTTTACAAGACATTTCGACAAAGGTAAAACAAGACCAGCAAAGCCGCCCGATGCGCCGACAAATCCCGATAGGAGCTGCACATATCTCGTTCTCAGGGCACACTGGATGAGCCAGACGTCAGGTTGGCATAGACCCTGGTTGCCCAGGGGGCACCGGATATCGCTCGGTTCGGACCAACACTTAGACAAGCACTGGCCCCGGGGGGGGGGCTAAAATAAAGATGACCCTCGGGTTGGCCGACCCAAGGGAAAGGATAGGTGGTGGTGAGGAAAATGGTAAAACCAAGGTTGGGCCTTGCTGGAGGAGTTTTATTCAAAGCGAACTGTCAAGGGGGTCCCATAAATCACCTGACCGCGTAAGGAACGCAAAATCCGGGAACATAACACCGGTATGACGGAAACTAGGGCGGCAAGAGTGGAACAAAACACTAGGCAAAAGGCCGAGTCTTCCACCCTTTACCAAGTATATGGATGCATTATAATAATATAAGAGATATTGTGATATCCCAACCCAAATCCTGTCCACCAATGAGCAATCTTCAACTTCACCTGCAACTAGCAACGCTATAAGAGGGGCTGAGCAAAAGCGGTAACATAGCCAAACTACGGTTTGCATAGGAAAGGTGTCAAAGGTTAGAGGTTCATGGCAATTTGGGATGGCTTGATAAACAGGTGATAGGTAGCGCAGCATAGCGATAGAACGAAACAACTAGCATAGCAATGATAGTAGTGAGATCCAGGGTAGCGGTCATCTTGCCTGAAATCCCGCTAGGAAGAAGAACGAGTCCATGAAGAAGACAAGCGGACGTAGTCGAACGAATCCTCACAATCGCAACATTACCGGAACTAAGAGGCAACACCGGAAAGAAACAAACAACATGGTAAATGCACAAGCATAAACATGGCATGATGCACAAACAAGTATGATGCATGTCCGGTTTAAAGAGGCATGGCATGGCAAACTGCAACACACAATACTACAAATTAAATGGAGCTCAATATGCAATGAGTTGCATATTGACAAAACACCACATGCAATTATTTAGTTTGCTCTCGGTTATGTACCCAACAATATTAAATGTTATTAGCATGGCAAGGGGGTGAAACATAATGAAACTACCTATCTAGGCAAATTTAAATGAGGCCGGAAGTAACAAACAACAAGTCCGGAAAATCCCCATGTGCATAAAATGAATTTGGTACTGTTCTGCCCTAAACACAATTTTAATGTTGTTAAACAGAAACATAAAGTGGACCATGTTAAACTAGGCATTTTTCCACCCCATTTACATATAAAGTTTAATTGAAACCGAGCTACGGTTATTTAGTTATGAAATAAATCGTTTTAGCATGGCATTATGCAAAATAAACACAAACAGCATGTTAAACAATTTTAACATGGGTGAAAATGGCATATTATTAATCTACACAATTTTCTGAGCATTTACATGTAAAGTTTGTTTAATTCCGATGCACGGTTAATTAGTTATTACATGCATGAGGTTCAAGGGTTTTTCTGAAAATCTGTTAATCCTGGGATAAATGATAAAATCGCAGACATGAAAAAAAAACACGTGGGCTGAATCTGGCGGAACTGGGCTGGGGAAAACTGCTCACTTTGCAGGCTGGGCCCGGGTCGGTGAGGAAGCGTGCTGGGCTGGAGGCAGCTCACCATGGGCTGAGGCCCAGGTCGGGTGGAGGCGGCCGGCTGGCTTGAGGGCGGTGCGGGCAGGCCGCAGAGGAGGCTGGGCCCTCCTGGCGCTGGCTGGGCCGGGGCGCTGGGGAGGCCCACGCGGGCCGACTGGATCGGGCTGCTGGCGACGCTGGGCCGCGGTCAACGCGAGCGGGCGGCTGCGCTCTGCTCGTCCCGAGCAGAGACATGGCGGCGGCAGTGGCTGGCTCTCCAGCGAGAGGAGCCGACGTTGCAAGGCGAGGCGGGAGGGGCCCCGACCAGATCCGAGCGGATCGGGTCCGGCCGGATCCGTTCCCGATGGTGGCGAGGCCGGGCGATGACGGGAGCTCCTGCGGCGGCGCTGTCCACGGAGAGAGAGAGAGAACGGGTGAGGGAGAGAGAGAGAGGAGAAGGCAGGACGGGGGAAAGGAAGAGAGGGCGTGAGGGGGCCCGGCGGCGTGACCTGGAGGTGCCGGCGATCGTCGGCGGCGTGGCCGGAGGCGGGGACGAGGAAGGAGCATGGCGGCTCGGGCGAGCGCTCTCGATCCCCTGATCGAGTGGGAGGAGCGGGGCGGCTCGAGCGCCCTGCGGCTGCAGGATCCGGGCCTGGCGCGGGCTCCATATGGGCTTCACAGGGCCTGCGGCGGTGGAAAGGCGAGGGGAGGACACATGGCGCGCTGGGGTTGGCCGCGGGGTGCTGGGAGGCGACGTGTCGCGCTCTGGTTGGCCCGGGGCACGGTGGCGGCGGCGCCAAGTGGCGGGAGGAGGCTGGGGGGCGCGGAAAATGAGGAAGAGGGAGGAGAAGGCCAAAAATGGCATGGGGAGGTGTTTATATAGGCTAGGGGCTAGGGTTAGGGGGGTTTCTGCTCCGTTTCGGAGCCGTTCGATCTCGATCGGACGGTCCGGAGCGGAGGGGGTGTTAGGTAGGCCTAAGTGGGCTGCGAAGAGAGGGCTTAGGCTGAGGGGAGAGAAGAGAGGTTGCAGCCCGGCGGCAGTCTCCGGATACCGAAAACGTCCGACGATTAAACCGGCAACGGTGCCGCTACGGATGACGGTTGGGCTATCAAATGGACTCCGAATGCGATGAAACTTGGCAGGCGGCCTGTCTACACTATAATAAGACCGCACGACAAGTTGCAACCCATTCTGAGAACATTTTTATGCCACTAATAAAATAATATTTCGGAGGTGCCGCGGGCGCGTGCGAGTGTGTCTGGACTCCGAACGGACAACGGAGAGAACCGGCGGAACCCGAACGGATGCAAGTTTTGAAAAACATGCGGATGAAATGCAGATGATGACATGAGACGAGATGCATAACAAGAACAAAATGCAAAACAAGAGACAAAAACCCAGCCATGGAGGAAATAATAAATCACATAGCCGGAAATGGCAAGAGTCGGAGTTACGAATATGGAAAGTTGCATCCGGGGCGTTACAATCAAACACATAGATAGGCGCAATCTATAATAGGATTAACAGGCTATGGCATTATGTAATTAGTAGCAAACTAAATTAAGCCAGGCAACATAATTGAACAATTTTGCAATAAGTGGCTAACTAAAATTTTGAGAAGCAGGTAACTGAACTTACGCTAGCTCTTTGTACATGCACAATGCAACTTCTTTTTTGCTTACAAGGTTCTACGAAGGAGGCTATGGCATCAATTGCTTGGATACGCAGTCCCAATACTTCTTTCTTCCCACACTGCATTGGTAAGTCGAATGGTTAATCTGGTAAGATGGTGCGTCCTTGATATGTTATGTGAGGACATGTAGTCAGAGTAGTTGTAGCCACACACATCACACTGGCTTTTACTGTATATTTCATGCGATTACATTTGGCATATCAAGATCTAAGCAATCTATGATAGGATGAAAAGACTGGCATCCTTCACATTATTGGCGAACTCAGTTCATAGAAACAAGCAATTCAACCATTCTGTGGGTAAATCAAAAGCGCCACTGGAATATTCTTCACTACCCCAATCATACATGCAAAAAGGGGCGATGCCACCATAGGGGCTGGCATGGGCGGCTGCCTCTGGTGGGTGGAAAGTGTGCACCTAGTTTGAGTCGTCCAGGTTGGCCCAAGCTAGTTTTGTTCATCCCAACGCACGAGCAGTCAATGTAAAAGATGAAGAAAAATGTTTCAATTTGGATGGGACAATAACATAAGTGCAAGGCAGTCCCTATAGCAGGCTCGCGGCCCAAACGAGTGCCTCCCATATCGATCAAGAGCAGGAAAATCCCAATTCATTCGCTCCAGCCTACAGTCTGATTCGCTCCTAACCTAGCCATCGCTGGATAGACCGACACAGCACTTCCTCGCGCCCTCGTTGGAGGGCGGTCGCTGGGCTTCAAGCGAACGGAAGGACAAGAAGATGAAGATCCAACCCTGGGTGTAGTCTACGTGGGAGGCAGCGGCAGCAACACGGGCATGGCATCGAGCTTGTGCAAACGGACAGTCGCAGCTTGCAAGAATAGCATGTGCAACGAGCAGGTACATCACATCCCTGATTATATCTAATTAAACTATTCAATTTCTGGCCAATAGTTAAACCTGACGGTGTTGTAAAACTGCTTGTATGTAGGGAATCTATGAGAAAATGAAACCAATTTCTGCTTATTTTATATCTCCCCCAATCAATACTGAAATGACTGAATCTGATGTATCTAATCAAGTTTCTGGTGCAAACATACAAGCTCATGTTGTTCTTGAGCCTGAAGTGTCTAATGAATAGACTGCTAATGAAGGATTTGATGCAAACATTTTACATGCTCCTGGTGATGAACATATAGTGTCTAATGAGGAATCTAATGCAAGCATTTTGCAAGCTCCCTTTGAAGGATTTAGTGTCTAGCGATGATCTGCTATGTTGAGAGAGACATAGAGATTTGTAGGCATTGACGACAAGCAAATTATAGTACATTTTCATGGCTTGAGGAAACGTCGAGGCCATCTACCAGAAAGTCCCCGTATCATGACAACGTAGCATAAATACTTTTCTAATCTGTTGTTTGAAACTATTGGCATACTTGTGCAGGATAGATATATTGATATGCAGTTTGCGCACTGGTTATAGGTGCAATTACACTTCGATATTTTCCGCCAGAGAACGAATAATTCAAGCAGGTACAGACTATGTTTGTAGTCCTTGTACACCATGTTGCATTTTGTGTTTTTTGGTGCTTGCATCATTTAGTGTTTTATAATCTGAACTACTTTGGATCATTAGCTGGCTTTCAAAGTGCATGTAGCTTCACATTTCTCAAGTTATGTTGATTTCTGGAGTGCAAGTGCCTTCGTATTTTTTAAGTTAAATGTTCGCCCCTAGTAACTTGAATTCGTGGATCCGCCACCGCACACAATTTATACACGCATGCCAGTATAAATTAAATGAAATGCAGGGACTTACGCTAGCTCATTGTACAGGCTCACTACAGCTCTGTTTGCGCTTGGGATGTTCCATGTACAAGTCCATGTTACCAGTTGCTTGGATGTGCAGGCCTTGTGCTCCTTGCACCCCCTCTGCATTTTTGACACGGCGAATGGTTGATCAAATAAGAGGAATCGACCTTGCTGTTGTACCGGAGGACATATACTTACAAGGTTATACGGGCATGCAGGATGTGTACCAGATCCCATAGCGCTGTCATGCTTCGCTAAAAATGGTTTTGCTTGTTTAGATGATATCTCCAGAAGAAATAAGAGTTAAAGTCAGATTTGCATAGGCATGTAAGCTAAGAGAGCAGTGAAAGGATATCCAAACATCGTCGAAACAGTGCACAAGGGAGTGATGTGTGGATACCTAGTTCGGGCCGGCGTTTGGGCATGCTCGCCTAGCTAGAGTGCGGGTCACTTCAGAGCCGTTGAGGGTGATGCGCTGGCTGGCTCCGCACGGATGCATATCTTGACTGGCAGCGGAGCGCTACGATGTGGTGGACGAGACCGTTGGTGAAGCCCCAACGGCCTCGGAGGGCGGAGGTGCGACGATGTGCTCGGTGAAGTAGCCCCGGTGAGGTGGGAGACGGCGTCGGTGAAGCGCATCTGATGCGGTGGAAGTCGGTGTCTGTGAGGCACGTCGGTTGCGGTGGCCGACGTTGTCCGTGGACCACCCAGTGCGGTGGACGAGGGCGTAGATTAGGTAGCTCCGGTGCAGTGGTGAAGCGCGACCGTCGTCTTCGTCGTCGTCATCTGGCACAGAGGTGGGGAAAGAGACGAGATGAGGGGCAATTCTAACTTTGCTTGGGTTGTCGGCGAATTAGGGATTTGAGCAATCTGGGCGCGAAAGGGGACAATGGAGAAGGGAGATTTTGCAGGGCTGGAATTGGGGCCGCCAGATATTTCAATCCGAAACATGGAAGCGCAAACTTATTTTGTTGTCGTCCTTTTTTTTGGGGGGGGGGGGAGGGAGGGACGGGGTGAGTGGCTGGGTGCTAAGCGTCCGTCCAACACATGCGACCACCACGACACGACCCTGGTCTGCCTGGCACGCCTACATTTGAGAATGCAAACGTATCTTCTTTCATTTGCAAACGAATCTGTATGTATTACCATGCCCATGGTTTCCTTGAAAATAATTAGTCATTTGAAACAAGATACTATAAATTAATTAATGAGTAGTTATTTGAAAAAAATTAAACGGTATCCACACTAACATGGATTAGAGTGTGTGTCACATAAGTAGTTATTTGAATTAGAGTGTGTGTGTCACATAGCGATCTCCAGTTCTAACGTGGATTTCACATTTCACTGTATCCACGCTACTTTTTAATACAAATTCATATATAATGAACACCATGGTAGTGAGAAAACTTTTGGATGGATTCAAACATATGACCTACAAAATAGCACAACAATCGAGTCAATGTCAACTTTTCCAAGCCTAGTATGGCACGAATTCGAAATAATTACCCATATGCATGGTCCTCAGTTCAAATCTTACAATGTACACCGAATTGAAACATCGATATTAAGTCTCGTACTATATACATTCAAATGTTGTTTTTAGCCCCACCCCCCGGCACAGACGCTACATACTTCCTGTATCAGTCAATCTTCCTCTCCTAACCACCTTAGGAAGCTATCAGTCTCCGACACATGTTCATTCTTTCTCTCCATGTTTCGATCTCTAACTCTCTCAACTACACAACCCCCTTTTTCCACTCTGTTACCAAATGTATTTACCTCACACACCCGCCATTGCACCCCATGCCGAGCTCTCTCTCTCTCCCTCTCCCTCCTCCACCCTCTCGCGCTAGATACATGCATTGCCTATCTAGCCCCCAACCTCTCGTGCGCACGCACGCACGTTGTCTATCTAGGTCACTCCCTCGAGACTGTCTCACTCTTTCTTCCGCACAGCGGGCCACACTCGCTCAATCTCACTCTCTTTATCCGAGTCTCGATTAACCTCGTTTTCTTTCACACACAAATGATATATCTCCCTGTTTGTTCCTTGATTGACACACTCTATACTCTCTCATGTAGATTGTCTATGTAGGTCAGTCCATCCAAGCCTCCCCCACTCTTTCGACCTCATGGCGGGCCACGCTCGCTCAATCTCTCTCTCCCCCCTCTCTCTCTCTATGTCTCGATTGACCTCGCTCTTTCTCGGCCACAAACGATATATCTCAATGTTTGAGCCCAATTCGACATATTCATATTGTATACTCTCTCACGCACATTGTCTCTCTAGGTCACTCTCGCCAACCCGTCTCACTCTTTCGATTGCACGACGACCCACACTCGCTCAATCTCTCTCCCTTTATATATGTAATCGATTGACCTTGCTTCCTCCCACACACAAAATATATCTACATGTCTGTGACTGGATCATCTCTCAAGCTCTATCTTACAGCCCTCACCCTTCCCAAAAGCTAAATCGAACAATATCTCTCCAGAGCATATATATCTTTTCAATGAATGTCGGACCACACTCACTTTGTCTCTCTATCTATATGTCTCTCGATTGACCTCGGTTTCTCACGCCGTATCTTCCACACATTGAAGCTACCTCTCCATCCCTCGCAAAGCCGGAGCTATTTACATTGCGAGGGGCACTCCAACCTTGGATTAATTTGTGTAGGCATTTATTCCGGTCGGTTTAGATTATATTTTCGTAGCATTCGGCCCACAACTACTCCAAACACCGTTGCAACCCCCGCACCTCCCCCAGTTGATTTCCCTCTGGCTCGGTCATCGCTCTCTCGCACGTCCTTTCTCGCCTTCAACGTCGCACCATGGTATTATTGCAAAAAACTCTGTTGTTCTCTTTAATTATTATAAATAAGCTACAAAACTACACACCGATAGTCCACTTGGAATGGAACAAATTTCGACCCACAAATTAAAGTGCTACAAACTACACACCGAGGGGCCCACCTGTCATGAAACAAATTTGGACCCATATACAAATTAAAAAATAAAGGACGAGGATCGAACATGCGACCAGGGCCTTCAAGCCGCACGTCAATAGGCAACATACGTAGAACAACAATGTTTGTTGTACCCCCCTTTGTTCATATAATGTTTTTATATTACCACAGCCTATTTAATGGATAACATGTAATATTATTTTTAGTACATTAGTGGGACCGGCTCGTTAGCACGTGCTATTCACCTTCACTTACTGGTGGGTTCCATGTGTGCTCTCTCTCTCCTCCCCTTCTGCGTTTAGACGCACGGGCAAACACGAAGAACTCGCGGGCGATGTTGTCGTTGACCATATCTAGACGTGTTCACAAGTTACGGCACCAGTTTCACGTACTAGTAGCACTAGTCAATGTGTACGTGCAATGCATGTTAATTTGGAAGTATATTAAGTGCATGCGGATATTAAGTAGGATATTATTTGCGTGTTATTATGTGATTAGCACTATTTTTGACATGAAATTAACTGCACGCTAAATGTGTTGAGCGCTCGACATTGAAGCAGTCTAGGTCGTTGGATGATAAGGAATACATGTGGCTTGATGATGTTTTATATTTAATTTGATACGGCTCTAACAGAACATTCAATCGATCAAACCATAGATTTCATTCAGTCTGACTCCGACTTTACATTCATATGATGGTCGATCTAAAATAAACGGAAATGATAAACGTTCGGATTTTAAGCATGGCAATCCGAATGTTTTTCATGGCAAATTTATATTACACAGCGGCGGCGGTGGCATCTTACGGTGGGAAGCGGCTCCTATGCCGTGCTCTGTGTCTTGTCGGGCCACTGACCAACGGCGACGGTGATGATGGCGTCTTGCGCCGTTGTTGGCGTACTCCTGGACGTTGGTCCAAGCTTCAAGGAAGGCCACAATGTTCTGGACTTCGGTCTCAAGGAGCGAGTCAACTGGCGGGAGGAGGCGACTGGCATTAGTGTAAGGAAGCAATCGACGGCGGCCATCCATTCCGCTGAGGGGGCACTGGCACCCGCGCGGGGACAGGCGTTGGCAACAGCGCAGCCGAGACATTCGTGTGTACGGGCACTGGCATGGGCGCGCACGTCAATGCATGCGCAGGCGCATGTGCTGGCAGGTGCACGGGCACCGGCACGGGCATGTGCGACAGTGCACGCGAAGGCGCATGCGCTGGCAGGTGCACGGGCATGTGAAAGTCGGCGGGGACCGCGTGGAACCCCGTGGCATCAAGCTCGGTGACAATGTGCGGCTCCCAGACCATCAATGCCATGGGGATGGGCGCTGGCACAGTCGGGGCGGCAGGAGCCGGAACGGGAGCGGGGACAGGCGCGGCGTCTTCCCGCAAGGCCGGTTCAAGCTCGTCCCAAAGCGCCTTATGTTCTTGAGACTCCGGCTGGGTGTCTTCCTTAGGAAACTGGAAGACTAAGGGCAGACCATCGTGATGCGGCATGGCGTATGTTTAGGTCAGGCTGGTTGGAGGTAGACGACAGGAGAATCAGAGAGGAAGAGAGAAGACTGTAGCGATACCTGGTAGTGCAGGGTTGATTTTAAACTGCGGCGCTGGCGACATTAAAAGTGGGAGCAGTTGGGACAAAGGTGGGCGGCAGAGCCTGGTTAAAGGGCTTGCCTCCTAGTGAGCCTGTGCAGTGGTCTGCTCGCACGCCTCCCGTCGACTCACGCGCTTGCTCGGACGGCACTTGCCGATGAGAAGCGGGACTCGTGGCGGCACATAAATGCCCACGGTTTCAATAGTGAAAGCGTTCACCTTAACGTGACATGTCTTTGTTCCAAAATACCTTGGCTCTTCGTTTGTGCAACTTGTCATAAGCAGCTTGTCTCAAATTGAATAAAAAAATTACGAAGGAATATTTGTGCCATATCACGTGACCATGCTCAGTTTCATGAATTTCTTGTTAGTTTTGGATTTTCTGAAATTTAAAATCCAGGATTCGAAACAATATCATAACCTGCATCATGCAATAAATTTTCAAGCCATACATCTGTCCTGTTGTATTTCTTAAGAAAGGATTTGGTCAAACATTTTGCATAGTTAGACTTCAGACAAGTTATATACACAGAGTAAAAGGATAATACCTCTGTACTAGTGCATTGCCTGATATATTAACTCAAGTACTAGGCACGAACAAATGGGCTCAATTTTGTGCTCATCCTGGTGTAGTAGTAGTAGTACTAGGCAATGCAGTTGACGGGTGACCTTGGGGAGCGGCGACCGAGGGAATTGAACCGTGCTCGGCACGGTAGGTAACATTGTATAGTTACTAAAGCATCCCTCCATTGTTCATCGGTAGTCATTATGGACCGGGGACACAAGGGGAATTTCCTAGGGCTGGAATTCTGGCCACCAGATATTTCGACTCGAAACGCGGAGGCTCGTCTGGTTGGGGTTGCCTAATGTGCATACCACGCACGCCACCAGAAGGACACGAGCCCGTTTTTTTAGGATCAACACGAGCCAAGGTCTGGCTGGTACGCCATTGGGTCCTACCATTCGAGAATACGAAAGGAATCTTTTAAATTGCCGAACGAATCTATGTGTATTACAATGCCCGTATTTTCCTTGCAAATACTAATCTCAACGTGGTAATTGATTTATGACGAGTTCTTGAATTAGAGTGAGTTTGTGATATAGTGATCTCAACGTGGATTTCACATTTCATGGTATCCCTAGTAAGTTTTTCATTGCAAATTCAAATTTAAAAGATGAACAATATGGTGGTGAGAAAACTTTGTATGTATCAAGCATATGACCACACACACACACACACACACACACGAACACAACAACAATCCAATAAGTATAGTCCATCTATTTTTTCAAACCATGCATGTATGACACGAATTCAAAAATACTCCTTCTGTTCCTAAATATTAGTCTTTTAGATATTTCAACAAGTGACTACATACGGAGCAAAATGAGTGAATCTACACTCTAAAATATGTCTATATACATCCGTATGTGCCAGTCCATTTGAAATCTCTAAAAAGACTAATATTTAGGAACAAAGGGAGTAAAATGTAAGACATGCATGGTCCTCGGTTCAATATTTAAAATGAACAGGAAACTGAAACATGAATATTAAGTCTAGTACTACAGTACATGCAAATGTTGTGTTTAGGCGGAGCTATGTAGATTGTCGGGGGTTTACCCCTCGACCTTAGATAAAATTGTGAAGCTCTGTTTATGGTTGTTTAGATTATATTTTCCCCACCCTCCCAAACACCGATTGGTTGTGCACCCCCACCCCTCCTCCCCGGGAGAATATCATGTGCCCCCATACCTTAGATGCTATATGCCGATACGAGTTGCTTGGAGCTTGTAGATCTGAGATATAGCAGCTCACATGATGTCTTAATATTTTTACAGGAAACCTTGATGAGTTTGAGAATTGCACACAATTTGTACAAAAACTACTCAGATGCCCTTGGATCCCATATCCAACGACCTCGAAGCTCGTATCACCGTAGCATCTAAGATGAAGGAGGACATCATATTCTCCTGTATGTAAGAATATCATGTGCTACCACACCTTAGATGCTTTGGTGATACAAGCTCTTCGGAGCCGTTGGATTTGTGACCCAACAACTCCTCGGTGGTTCGAATGGTTTTTGCAGAAAAGCCCCCAAAGAGTTCGGCCACTGCTTACAAGCACAAAGACTGCTCAGATGCCATTGGATCTCAGATCAAACAACCTCGAAGCTCGTATCACCGTAGCATCCAAGCTGCGAGAGCACCTTATGTTTTCTCGCACGGGAGAATATGAGGTGCTCCCGCACCGTAGATTCTATGGTGATACAAGTTCAATGAGATCTAACGGCCAACAGTAGGAGGTTTGAATGTTTTTGCAATATACGGCTGAGAGAGTTTGGGAATTGCGCAGAAAGTACAAGTACTACGCATGTGCCATCTGATCACTGATCATACGACCTAGATGCTCGTATCACCGTAGCGGGTAATTAAGCTACGGGGAGCACCTAATATGAGCAACGGGGAGCCGTTGGATCCAAGATGCAGCGGCACACACGAGGCCTGAATGTTTTATTTGCAAAAAAACCTTTGGAGAGTTTGGAAATTGCGCATAATTACAAAGACTACTCCCAAGCCATTGGATCTCACTTCCAACGATGTAAAAACTCGTATCACCATAGCATCTAAGCTGCGGGGTGGATGTGATATTCTATGCCGCTGTCATTTTTGTTCGTAAACTTGCAAAATACGTGTAACTCGTGCCGTTACTTGTCTAACCGCGCAAAGTGTTTGTTCAAAAAAACCATCCTACACTGAAATATCGGAACAACACACGGGGGTCCCACTTGTCATTAATCAAATTTGGACCTAAAACTAACAAATCTGAAAGACGAGATTCGAACTGGCAACCTGGACTACAAAGCGTAAGTCGATAGCCTGAAACAACAACGGTTGTTGGCTTTGTCCCATAACTTGATTTTATACAGTATTACGTTGAGTAGAGTAGAGGGAGTGCCTCGTCAACACGTGCATGACCGTTGACTCACTTACTGGTGGGTCCCAGGTCTGTGATCTCTCTCTCCTCTCCATCGTCTAACCTTTGCACGGGCACACACGAAGAGCGGCGCTAGCTTGCCGTGGTGTTATTATAACTAAAAAAAGCTTGGAAAATAGAAGAATCGCCTAGAACAAGAGACGTTGTGGCTGGTCGAGACGGAGCTAACCACACCTATCCTCCGTGCCACGTTAGCATGATGAAGCTATGTGGCTAGTGGGGTGTTTTCGACCGACTGGCTGGGTCCCGAGGTCGAACCATAGGTACTACGTCTGATACAGTATATTTTTACACGCACATTTTTCCTCCGTGCCGAGACGTGGCACACCCTACCGCATGGTTTCGGGGTCCTCCTGGGTGGTGCACGCATATATTCTTCCTTGCCGAGACGTGGGACGCCCTACCGCGCGTTTTCTGGGTCCTCCTCGGTCGTAGCGCCGAAGCAAGTAAATGAGTCGTCAAATCACGAAAGACCACCTTTCCCGCCGAGTACATCAGTGAAGCACGGTGGCTAGCTAGTTGGGCTAGTGCGACCGATTAGCTAGGCCGCCGCCACATTTTTTCACCCCTTTTTTATCTCCTTGCCGGCAGGTAAATTTAAATATCCACCGCGACGTTGCTCTAGTTTTTTGGGTGCGGCAGGATTTTTAATTTTTTGATTGACGGGAGCAGGCGCGGCAGGATTTTTAATTTTTTGATTGATGGGAGCAGGCGCGGCAGCAATTAGTCACGATGACTCCGCCTGTAAAACCCACTGCTCCCTGATGTGAGAAGTCGTCGACTGGTGTTTTCCCATGGTGAAAACCAAAAGATTCCCCGCTTCTCAGCTGGCTCCCTCCGCCTTCCCATAGATTGCATTGCCTTTCAGCCCTTTCGCCCCCTTTGCTTCCTCTCCCCATTGCTTCTACCTGGTGCCATGGCGGCGCAGTAGATCGCGGAGTCCGAGGTGAGGTGCCTGACACAGGAGCTCCAAGCCAAAGATGCGAAGCTCAGGGCCAAGGACGTGGAGCTCCTTGAGCTCAAGGAGGAGAGGAGTGCCATGCTCCTCTGTTATGTCCGGGAGTTCATGGAGCTTCAAAAGCGGTAGGCATCCACCACATAGATGCTCGAGGCATCGGCAGCGTTGCTGTAGAAAGCGGGAGATACGATACGCCGTCCGGGGAGCCGGCTGGAGCGCAAGCGGGCTGATCGTGACGAGGTCCAGGATCGCCTCAGCCACTTGGTGGACCAAGTTGCCACGCACGTGTTGCGGCTTCGCGATGCCTACCATCGTGCCAGCGCAACCATGCCGGTTGTCGGGCTAAACCCGTTCGACCACCCCGTCGACTTCAACGAGCTATGGCTTACTGACCCAGTCTCCTTCTTCACCTATATCTCCAAGGAGCTGAGCCGTCTCCGCGCGATGGTGGGTGCCGAGCTGGACAAGGAGAGGTTGTGGGCTGCCGTCGCTGTTGTCGGGCGAATCCTCTCAGGCTCCATCACCGGAATCCATTCATGCCATTGGACGCCGTCTTTGACGAGCTGGCTCCCGTCGGCCGGGAGCGGGCTCTGTGGGCGGTTGCACCCTGCATCACCAACATCATGCGCCTCGAGAATCAGAGGGACTTCAGTGGTGTTTAGGCGCCTTCTGCATGGGCATGTCCATGTCTCGTCGCAACATGACCGTTGGATCAAACAGTCATTGTAGCACAAAGCGTGTGGGTGTGTTTGGTTGCATTCTCATCTCAATATAGTTGGTCCCTCTTTGTGTATTTGTGTTAACCTACTAGTGTTCACTCATGCACCCTTCATGCACTCTGCCCAAACACCCAAAAGTGGGCCGAGAAGGGAATTTTTGCTCCCATCCCGTGCACCCTTCATACACCCTGCCTAACACTGTTTCGTGCTTCATATGGTTCATGTTTCGTGGAGTACTGTAGCACCGTAATCTCTGTGCGCTGTAGACCTAGTTCTGTTAACATTGATCTCACCGTTCATTCTCGACCGTACAGTCGAAAAAGTGGTACTATGTTACTACATTACTGTTCATATAGTTGACATGCGCACAACATCATTTGTTATCGTCATATCTTACTACACTAGCAACAAGATTATGTAGTACTGACGTATGAACCACTGCACATGCCTAGTAGTAGGAGCACTGTGTATGTTCAAATGGCTGCCGTGTTTCGCACTCCTCCATCGTAAGAGTGGAAACGCTTGCTGTAATCATTTTTTTCTTCAGAAAAACAGTGGACACGCTCTACCGTGCGGATCCTCCTCCAGCCATGCACTAAATTACTCACTTTCGCCGACGTGTGGGACAGCCAGCATCGGGGTCCACCAGCCATGCACTAAATTACTCCGTAGTAGAGTGACGGTAGACTACCCCGATCAAAGCGCCGAAGTAATGCCCAATGAGCCGTCAAATCACAAAACCCCCTCCTTTCCAGCAGTAAGTTGGACGGACGAAGCAACCATCATTTCACTCTTCTCTCTCAGCTTCCTCTCTTGAAGAAAACCCCCACTCGCTTCGCTTCTCCCTCATCTCGTTCCTCATTTCACTCTTCTCTCTCAGCTTCCTCTCTTGGATGGACGCTGGAGCACCGGCCGACGTGATGTCTATGGCTCTGGCCAAAACCGTCGAGGCTCATGGTACGAAGAAGCGCAAGCACCCCGCCGAGACTACCGCAGACAAGCTCAAAGCCATCGCCCTGTCCAAGCCCCCCTCTCCGGGATCCCTCATTAAGCAAGTCCAGGTAATATCTCTTCTTGACGATCTTTTTCTCGATCTTGATCGTGTTTTTTCATCTAACACGCAGTACTAGTACTAGTAGTACAACTTTCTGGGTGATCTTGCATGTGATTTTTGTGTGCCAAATGACGGTTCTAAATTCCTCTTTTGACCAAAACATGCGAGAGGTTGACACTGATTTCTTATAGATTACTTTCAACTACTCCCTCTGTCCCAAAATTCTTGTCTTAGATTTGTCTAGATACGGATGTATCTAATACTAAAATGTGACTTGATACATCCGTATCTAGACAAATCTAAGACAAGAATTTTGGGACGGAGGGAGTACTTTATGAACATCAATGCTACCTTTGAAGAGGGTATATTTGCCTCAGTAACTTGTGTTATGGATATTGCAAGTAATCCCTCTGCTCTCATGCCTTTGAAGACATGTTCTAGTGTCTTTGTTCACTCATTTCTGTGCGTATATGTAGTCATATATGGAGTATAATATCGAAAATCATCTTATATTTCTGAACGGAGGTAGTAATAAAATATGGTTTCTGTTTGAATTAGAACCAGGTCCGCGGTGGAAATGAAGTTCTCAAAGTCATGTCGTGTGAACTGGAAGACCTGAGGATGAGTTCTACTGCTAAACTATCCAGCTGTTGTGTCCTTGTCGCCACGTGTCCTGAACTAGTGTTTTCATGTAGCATTGTTGTCAGGCGTGTTCTCGAGGCTGTACTTGACCACAACAATTTCCTGGCTGTGCCTTCGATTACGAAGGGTGTGGTTCTTGTAAAGCTTCCCGACAAATCTGATGCGGCCTGTCTTCATCATCATGTTTATGAGTGGAAAGACCACTCTGTTAGGTTCTCCAAGGTTGACGAGATGGTGATGGTGCAGGTAGACATCTCTCACGAAGTCCATGGCCTAGTCAGTTATGCGGGGTTCATCCCGTAGGTCGGTGGCAAGAAATAGTCTCAGAGTTTAATTAGTGCAACTTTGCTTGTCTGTAGTAAGTACTATTATTCAGTACTTGATTTGTGTTTGTGAACCCTGTATTGTTTAGTACTGCCGCTTTTGGTGTGTGGTGAGTCCTGAGAACAGTCTATGTTAATGTCTGTCCACTCAATTCAGTCTGTATATTTTGAAGTATCCAGATCATCTTTTTTGTGAGGACGGTTTATCAGTTATGGTTACACTCCAATATCTTATGCATTGCAGGGTTTATCGCACCCACCAGGATTTCCAGTCCCATGGATGTTTGGTCCACACGATTTGTCACGACCTTTGAACTATGCCGCTTGTGGGAGTAGGCGGGGGCCCTGCATGCCACCCGTACTTGGACGATCAATCTTCTATTTAGTACTTCAACATAGTGATTTCCTCGTAAGGATTCACTCGTGTCACATCAAGTTAATCTTATTGATTTACTGTCTAAATCTTATTAATTTAATGTCATGTTTTCTTTCTTTTCCTACAATTTTACGATGCAGGTTTTGCCATGTGACATTCATCACAGAATAAATCGTTTGGTTTGCTCTACGATGGCTATTTTTCCAAGTTTCACTTCTTATGTCGTGTCAGTAACAAAGGCACTACCCATCACTTATATTACTGGAAAAAATTGAATCAGTCTGTTGTCTGAGTACAAGCTGAATCCCGATGATGAACTGCAGTTTGATTTAACGAAAACACCACAATTAGTCCTTCTCGTGTTTAAAAGAAATGAAGAAAAAAACTGGATCACGGTCACGGAGCCTAGTCAAGTTAGAAAGCTGATCATAGCAGACCAGACACGATCGTCGCTGTCTCGCACATCATTACCACGTTCAGCAATGGATCGGGCACTGGCAGCTACTCTAGCACTAACAGCGGCAACAGCTCAGTCTGGTCCAGCTGAGGATTGGGCACCGACCGCGTCAGCGGATCAGGCTGATCTACCAGAGGATCGGGCATCGACACTGGCACCTGCTCTGACACCGGCACTAGCTCTACAAGGAGCACCATCTCCGGCAACAACAGCGGCACTACCAGTCGCACCGGCACGGGCACCAGCAACGGCTTTAGCACCTGCACCAACACTTGCACTTGCATGTACTCCGGCCCGTGCAGCGGCAAACGAATGAGCAGTTGCACCAGCAACAGACTGGGCTGCAGTTCACACATCGTATATCAAAGTCCTTACAAAAACCGACATGTCCACCTTCTTGTAAGCATTGGCCGCCCAAGTGCTTCGTTCTTTTTTCTTTCCATGTTGTTTCACATGATTCACTGTGTTGATCTAAGTGTTTGTGTATGTCTTCTTGTTTGCAAACAAAGAATTCTTAGAGCAACAAGGGAGTTGTTCAACAATCCGGGCGATCTGACCAAGTTTCTCTTACCATGCGCAACCCTGGTGTGAATGAACCTGCTCAATATACCGTATGTACAAAGGATGGTCGCATGATGATTGATGCTAAAGGATGGTCAAGGTTCAAATCTAAATCATATCTTGCGGTAGGGGATGATGTCAAAATCGAACTTTCTCGGCAAGGAGAGCTGGTCCAAATCAACTTTGAAATTCTTTAGTAGCAGCACACAACTGCCAAACTGATCTATCCTCTGAGAGATTTTGATGTAATAATCTGGCATGGTGAAACAAGTGTCCTGTGTGTATAAGTAGTACGACAGTATTATTTATCACATGGTATATTGTTGATAGAATTGCACCTCTGATTGCTGGTTAGGAACTGTCGTTCGATTTCATTCCAACAGCTGCCGTGCTTTATTCAATTTTGTGCATTCGCCTTGCGACAGCATCTAAAACCAGCGACGTATCGATCGCTTGCAATATGAAAAGTGCTGAGATAGAACACATGGTCCCCCAAACATGTAGGCCCACCGGACTGTGGCCCAAAGTCCAGAACTATGAGCCTGTCTGAATATTATATTCTCAACTGAACCCCCATAATGCCTGTGCGTTGCATGTAACATCAAGATGCATTTGTATGAGTATTTTATCTTGTGAGAGAAAAGGATGAACGAGGGAAGGCCTTATTTGCAAATGTGGAGAGGTGTGTGGGTACCTTTTTGCAAAATTACCATAGTTTCCTTCCTATCCGTCAGATATAAATCAGACGGCCTATATTTCAGGATGGCAGGCACACCATCATCACCAACTCGTCTATAGTGTGTTAAAAAACTCTGTTTTTTATAAAGTTGTGATATAAAAGATATATATATATATATATATGTTATATATACCCCTTGATTTTTCTTATGTATAAAGTTGTGATATAAAGATTTTTATATTTCTTTACAGAGGGAGTATCTCTCTGTCAAAGATATATTTATGTGTAACTAGTTACTCCTGTCTTTCTACTTCCTTTCGCTGATATGTGGGGCATCTAGCAATGGGGTCCATGTGCCATATGCACCAAATTAGATGTCACAATTGCACGGTAGACACACCCCGGTCATAGCGCCGCAGTAATGCCCAATGAGTCGTCAAATCACAAAAACCCCCACCTTTCCAGCTTTAGCAGTAAGCTGGACGGACGAAGCGGCAAGATTTCACTGGTCCTGAATCCCCGTCTCCCTTGTCTACTTGTTCAGAGAAAAACCCCTCTTGGCGATTGCATAGGGTTTTCTCATGGAGAACCAGGTATGAATTCTTCATCCATCCCCGATAAATCCAAGTCCCTTGGTCGCGGGTAATCCTAGGATGGCAGCCGCCACCGTTGATGCATTTTTCTTCCTACTGAATCTAGTGTGTTTCATTTGCAGTGCCCAAAGTGCAAGGACCCTACAGGTTTCTGTGCCCTCAGCGAGACACCACACTTGTTCCTTCTCATCCTAACACGGGATTTTAAAACGCGCATAGTATGTTCCTAGAATCCTCTTTTCTATCCGGGAGGGTGGGGTTTTTTGAACATGCTGTCGACTAATTTGGAAATTTGGATTGCTATATTTGGATAAAAGGTACTAGTACGATGGTCAACACTAACGTGAAGGAGGAAATTATTTCTAGATTTGGATAGGGAATACATTGTGTTCTCATATTATTTTTCCTGCAGTGCATTATTTGCTCTGCCAGAACACATGTACTCAAGATGCTCGGCCTTGCCATAACTGAATACACCAGTTTAATGGTCACAGTGAAGACAAGCCATGGATATAAGTTCCGAGTTGGGTTCATGAACCAAGAAGATCGCTGCTTTTTTTATGGCCGAACTTGGATAAACTTTCTCAAGTGTTACGGACTGAAAGTTGGCGCATGAATGTTGATGGAAATAGCAGAACCTGGTCTCATCTTCACTGCGATCTTCCACCCCGACGTCGTTCCAATTGTTCATCCATGTTAGTTTTGTATCTGGTTCTTGCTTGTTGCCTCGATTACTTCTTAATCCACCTATTCTGTCTAACTAATCACAATTTAACTTTAGAAGTAGCAACGAATCTCTCACGAAGATGCTACTTCTAACTAATATTTTCTTATAATTGGTGGCACGTGTAGGTTTTTTCAGAGTTAAGCAGGCTGCTCGTTTGTTATTCTGTAAGAACTCGGCTGTTACTGATGGCACTGAAGTTGACTGGGACGACATCCACAAGTTCCTACACTTTATTGATCGTCTTGAGGTCCTTGTGGGGCGTTTCAATGTGGAAGGCCACGTGGGATATGTGTGCCACTGCTGCACTCGTTGAACAGGTCCAACTGTGTCGAGAAACTTATGGTACGAGCTGTTTTCTGTTATATATGTTGTTCATAAACTATTGCTTATACACAGCTTTACAACTTTGATCTTCTTGAAACAGAAACTGCCCAGTTCTATTGTTCCTATACAGATGCCTGACCATGGTCGGGTCAGACTTGCGCTTGGTCACAATATGATGTTTATGTCGACCTACTCCATTCCCCTTGGAGGTGAAAAGATACTTATTCATGGGTGGTCTCAAATAATGAAGGCCCGTCCATCTTGGAGAATAGGACAGAAGATTATGTTCCTGCTTTTCCATGGCTCTAAAGCGAATATCCTGTTTATTGACCACATTGCGAGATGAAGCTGCTTTTAGAATGTTGTGGATGCGCGGGGTGGCGCCTGGGCCTTGTCCTCGGGCTTGGCAGCCTCACCCTTCATTAACTGTAGGCAAAGTAGCACTGTTCGGGCGTGCTTTGTATGGTTGAACCTGTATAAGTACTCATACCGCTTTCAGCTATGGTTGTTAAGTGCCCCTACTGGTTTCAGTTAAGGTTGTTAAGCACTCCTGCTGCTTTTAAAATTTGTCGTGTTTCTTCAGTCATGTCTTCCACCAGCCGCCAAAACCAAACCAGCGTCGGTGGGGCTGCCTGCTTCCGCCTCCCACGGTTGGCTGCACCTCAGCGCACACATCACTGCCCCACCGTCTCCTAAATCCTTAATGCCGATGTCCGAGGCCTTGTTGTCGTCCTCCGCACGCTTTGGTGCGCTCGCCGCGGTGCCGCCCTCTCGCATTTTCAACATGGTCAACAAACAACAGGAATCAGCAAAAGTAAGTGGAGAGGATGACAGTAGGGGCCCACCATGTCAGCGTATGGAAAAAGAAAATACTTCCTCCTAGTGGTTTCCTGACATCTGGGACCCACAACATTGTGAGCGTATATAGTCAATAGACAAGAGAACGGCACAAGATCGACTGACACCTAGGACGTAGCTGCTCGAGCAAAAAAAAATTTGTTATTGTTGAGATGGAGCAGGGTATCAACTGGGATGTGGCCCGTCTAACCCGGGCTTATATTTTATGATCACCATATGACCAGCCCAGCTATTTTTTCTTTGTGAAAATGAGCCCAGTTTATTTTTTCTGAAGAATACCCAATCCAAGCCTACTTTTTTTTCTACGCCCTGATGGGCTGCAACTCTTTCAAAACACCTACAAATCTTGAAAGTAATATGAAATGGGTTGTAAATATAAAAACAGATGACAAATTGGCAATTACTTTATAATTTCTGAATTTTTCACATTTCCAGATTCCTATTTCACTAGGCTTTAACCTTATTTAAATATATCTTCAAAGTACTTTAAATCTGGCTCGACATTTTGGTATTAAAAATAGTTTGGAACCCACAGAAATATGCGAAATTTCGTTTAAATTTTTAACCCTAGCCCTAGCCAACAAAAAAAAACGGAATGCAATAAATTGCATAAGAAGTTGCAATGAGCTATATATAAACTATTAAAAAAATAGGGAATGGTCTGACTTGTGGGCCTATTAAGTTGGCGCGTATGCAAGATTTTTTTAGTTAATATATACGTCAACAAACGATTCTAGCAGATGTAACCATTAGTTGTCAATCCAACGATCGTCGTGTTTCTTCAATCTATGATCTTCTTGCTCCAGCCGCAAAATCCAGCGCCGGCGGGACCGTCTGCTCCCGCCTCCCGTGGTCGGCTGTGCTACCACGCAGGCCTCACCGCCCCTACTACTCCCACCACTGGCCAAGGTATCCCTCTACTCACCCACACCCCCTGTTATTCTGCGGCGACGACAGCCTCACACCGCGGCCGAACCAGTGAACCCTCGTACTCCTCTCCGCGCGGGCTTCCACTGCCGAGTCTTCCCCGGCTCCATGTCGTCCCCTTCCTAGGCCTCGCCGTCGTCCATCGCCCTGGTGCTCTCAGTGCGGTGTGGTCAACATGGTCAAGGAATGACTTTCATCAGAAGAGTACTGTACGTGGAGAGGCTGACAGCTGGGTCCATGGCCACAGCAAGGAAGTGCCTCCTTATTACGCGCAAAATAATGATTCCTCCACCTGACAGCAAGGACACACCGGACGGGCCACCGTATTTCACGGAAAAAATGTTCCCCCCTGACTAGTGGGACCCACCAGCTACATCTTCACATGCAAAGAAGTGCGTCCATATTACGGGCAAAACAAACGATTCGCCCCCTAACTGTTGGGACCCACCAGCTACATCTTCTCACGCAAGGAAGTGCCTAACAGTCGGGACCCACCTGGTCGAAGCATACGTAGCGTTGTCATTCTGGTCGCGAACGTGTACGTACATAGTGGTCTATGTAGAGGCGCGCACGCGTCGTAGTAGAGGCGCGCACGTAGCATGTACACGTACGTACAACGGCCAGGGTGCAAGAAAGAAAATACGGCCACGTACATACATACGGGCGGGGTCTTGAACGCCTACTCGCGCATACGTATGGCCAGGGCTTATGTACATGGCTAGGTAGGAATGGAGAAACTGCATCATCGTCATGTTGATGGGAAGCCAACCGGCTGGGTCGGAACGGAATGCGTCGTCGTGTTCATCTGGAGGGCTTGGGCGGAACAGCCGGTGGAAACGAGGCCTAGCATGCCGTAGAACGGAGGAAACGGCCTTGTGTTCGACCGGCCACGGTCAAAACGGGATCCTGTTCATCGGGAGGGGTCTGGCATACCGCAAAACAGAGGAAACAGACTTCTGTTGGACCTCCTACAGTCGAAACAGGGTCCTGTTGATCGGGAGGGGTGTGGCATACCACAAAACAGAGGAAATGGACTTGTGTTGGAGCGTTACGGTCGAAACGGGGGTCCTGTTCATCGGGAGGGGGTGGCGTACCTCAAAACGGGACTCCATGGAATACTATTCATCTCCACCGTCGACCTCCTCCAGCCTCCATGGGCTACTGTTCATCCACCGTCGACCTCCTCCAGCGTCCACCTGCGACTGTTCATCCACGGGCTCCTGTTCATCCAGCCTCCACCGCGCGCTCCTCCACCAGCTACTGTTCAACCAGCCCTCTCCACGGGGTCCTATTCAACCACCCCTCCACGGGCTACTGTTCATCCAGCTCTCCACCGGCTACTGTTCAACCAGCCCTCCATGGGGTCCTGTTCATCCAGCCCTCCATGGGGTCCTGTTCATCCACCCCCAACCGGCTCGATCGGGGTCCTGTTCATCCAGCGGCAACGACCTCTACTACCACGGGGTCCTGTTCATCCAACCCCCCACCAGGAACTATTCATCTACCCCCCAACAATGCTCACTGTTCATCCAAAGGCAGCATCGATCGGCTTTAGTTAGCAGCAGTAGCAAAGTAATCGCTCGATCGGGTTTTAACAGCCATCGATCGATCGCTCGGGTTCAGTAACGCCTAGCCTAGAGTGCAATCGCTCGGGTTCCGTAGGCGAACGCCTCGCTCGGGTTCAGTTAGAGCCCAATGCATCGCACCCGTGCGCATGCGTGTATGAGAGAAATGCGCAAACCTCCGTGCATCGCTCGGCCCCGACCACCCACTGTAACCGGGAACACCCCGATATTTTCCTCGCCCTTGCTTCTACCACAGTTTTCTCCGTCATGGACGGCTAAAAGAATGTCATGCAGTTGTGTCTTCAGCCCGCCCAGGATGAAAATCCCATTTTCTATCATGATTTTTTTTCATAGAAGTAGGAGCCCACCACATCTATGATGATACCGGGTTTTGTCACAATTATTGTCATAGAAGTGTCATAAGTATGACAGAAAAAAATTTGTTCGGCCCAAAATGTCACGAATGTGTCTTTTTTTGTAGTGTACCTTAATTTTTTATTATTTCATGTTACAAAAACCTATATCTACTATCCATACTACACTTGTATCACCATCTCTTTGTTAAACTAGTGCCCCTATACAATTTGGCATTGTATTGGGTGTGTCAGGGACACAATATATTTCTTGTATTTGATTGCAGGGTTGTTTGAGAGAGCATCTTGATCCTACACCTCCCACAGGTCGATAAACCTTAGGTCATCCACTTTAGGGAAGTTTTCCACTGTCCTACAAAACTTCGCGCTTGGACGCCCAACAGAGTCTACACAAGAAGAAAGGTTGTGTAATAGACATCAGCAAGGTCGATGCGTTAGTTCCTGTTCTGACGATGGATAGGTGGAAGACGCGGTGGGTGCCTCTGAGAGTGCGCCTGACTGGTGTGTGCCCCAGACACGACATTGTGGCTTGGTTGGGGCCTCTGACTTTAGATGTTAGGCTTTAGTGCGAAGTCTGTTTGGTATTTGGCTCGGATTTTCGGCACCCCTTCATTAAGTGGATAGGAGTAGCGACAGATGTTGCCGAGATGGTGGCTTCAGACTTGCTAATGTATTACTTTGTAATGTCTTTGTGAATAATTAATAAAGTGACTGCATGCATCGCCAAGATGCAGAGTCCGGGGATCATTCTCCTTAAAAAATGCATTTGAAAGAAAAGATATCTGATACATCTTTTGGTTGCCAACGTGAGCCCACATATGCTCAACCATATCATCTTGAAGTTGAATGTGAGTTTCTCAGTCACGTATTTGATGATGAAATGCGGTGAACTGTGCAAACAATGCCGCTTCTCCATGCTTAGGCACAACATTGTCTCACTGGAACTAAAACCCTTGATCCTAAATTTCATATGAACGCTCGTTCTCTACGATCATATTGTGCATGATCACACAAGTGGTCATTACCTCCCACAACTTCTTGGTGCTCAAAGTTCTAGGAGTATACCAAATGATGACCCAACGAGATTCGGGAACACTGAAGGCACGCTCCACATCCACTCTAGCACCCTCTTATGCTTGGGAAAATATCTCACTCTTCTCTCCTACAGGGTTGGGGATTGTCTTCAAAAGAGTAGTTCACTGAGAATAGGTACCGTCAGCTAGGTAGTATCCTTTGTTTTAGTGGTGGCCATCGATCTCAACATTGACCTCCGGGCAGTTGCCTTCTGCAAGCCTTGCAAACACCAAAGAGCGGTACTACTTGTGAGCTGTGTTGGGATTTTCACCGAAGAGGAGGGGACATGCAGTACAATAGAGATAAGTATTTCTCTCAGTGAGTACCAAGGTTTATCGAACCAATAGGAGAATCACGCAAAGCCTCATGAACAACACCTACATACACAAAAGAAAATACTTGCACCCAACACGGGCAAGAGGGTTGTCAATCCCCTTGAGCTCGTTACTTGCAAGGATTAAATCTTGTATAGATAGATAGATAGATAGATAAATTCCAAATAAAATAAAAGTAAATAAATTGTAGAAAGGTATTTTTGTATTTTATAATATGATTAAGGTAGTTTTCACTAGAGGCTATAAAAATCATGCATAATAAAGTTCAGGAAAGACTCAATTACTTTCAATAAGTATTCCAATCATAAATGCACAATTCATCAGATCCAAACAAACACATCACAAAAGAAGATTACCTCATATAGAACTCCAAGAAGATCGAGGAGAACATTGTATTGAAGATCAAAGAGAGAGAAAAAGCCATCTAGCTACTAGCTATGGACCGTAGGTCTGTGGTGTACTACTCACGCATCATCGAAGGTAACAAGGATGATGTAGAAGACCTCCATGATCGATTCCCCCTCCGACAGAGTATCAGAAAAGGCCTCCAGATGGATTTGTGTAAGAATAGAAGCTTGCAGCGGCGGAAAAAGTGTTTCGGGTGGCTCTCTGTTGGTTTGGGAATTTATAGAGATGGAATTAGGTCAAAGTCAAACGGTGTCGCATGGGAGTCACAAGATCAAAGGGCGCGACCCACCCCCAGGGCACGCTGGGTGAGCTCATGACTATCCCGTATGTCTTCTGGCCTCCTCCCGAACCTTCTAGGGTCCCTTCTAGTACAAAAAAATCATCGTAAAGTTTCAATGCATTTGGACTTTGTTTGGTACTATGTTTCTGAAAAGCCAAAAAACAAGCAAAAAAAGAGGACCTCGCACTGGGTTAATAGGTTAGTCCCAAAAAATGATATAAAATAGCATATAATTACATATATAAAGCATCCAAGATTTCTATAATAGCATGAAACAATCAAAAGTTATAGATATGTTGGAGACGTATCAAGCGCCGAAGCATGTTGATGTCGTTGTGAGATCTAGCCATGCCGAAGAAAGAATGCCAAATCCAAAGATCTTGTGAAGCCACGACCTCAAGTATGATAGGGCAAGCTTTGACATGGCCCCTATACTGCACCTACCAAGCGGAAGGGTAGTTCTTCCACTCTTAATGCATACAATCTATGCTACCAAGCATCCCCAGAAAGCCCCTCTACTAGCATTGATCGCCAACAACTGGGCTATACCTGTAGCAGTTGGCTCTCTCAGGTACTTCGGGCCAAACACTGCTACCAGAGCCTTGCAGAACCTGTACATGGACTCTAGGCACGCGGACTCACTCATTCAGACATACTAATCAATGAGATCGCCGGGTACTCCGTATGCAAGCATCTAAATAGCTGTAGTGCATTTCTGATAAGAGGATAATCCAATCTTTCCCAGGGCATCCTCCTTGCACTCAAAATAGTTATTGTATGCCACCATCCCCTCCCGGATACGGTTGAATACATGTCTAGCCATCTGGAAACGGTGCCAGAATAGGTGGTGTTTGAAGATCCATTTAGGGGTCTCGAAGTCGTCCTTCCAAAGTAGGCAATGGCCGCTCTCTCTTAGTTGTAATTCAACGCCAGAGTATGCCCTAGGATCGAGCCCCTGAAGATCGGCCACAGCCTACTAAGGTGGTCATGGAAGACCGAAGCATCATCCATAATATCCTCATCATCGGATGAAGAATCATCCGAACCGTAAATGAAATTGTGAAAAAAGTACTCATCGTCGGAGTCCATGTGTACCTCTTGCGGGCAAACTGTGGAACACCTTGTGGGCGTTGTGGAGGAAGCCAGCCGGTTAAGATCCTCACTCCTCTACGAGACCAGGTAGCTGGCCTGGAGGTGTGGAGGCGAACATGCACTACAAGAAATATGTCAACTTATGACCACCACTATTGGTCACTGAAAGGTCATAAATTTCCATTTATGACCTTTTTGTGACCAAAAACAGAAGGTCAAAAGTTGGGCGTCGTAAACTGACTATAGCGACCTTTCTTCTCGAATGGTCAAAGACATTTACGACCAAAATATTCCTACTGTGGCGTTTTGGTCACTAGCAACCTCCCCAGGCCACGTAGGCATCCAGCATGGCAAGCTGATGTGGCACAAGATTCAGCCCGGTCCAATTCGGTTTTCTACATGGGCCTAGCCCATTAATTCGGCCTATTTGTGTTTTTTTCTCATATTAATTTTGGTGAACTACACGGGCCAAGCCCTACAATTCGGCCTTTTTATTTTCTGGGCCAAGGCCTTTTTGTACCAGCAGTTTTAGTTTTCTTTTTTTATGAAATGGGTCCATTAGTCAAACAAGTCCCACTTGTCAGGTTCTGATAAATGGGTCCCAGCTATTAGGCTCAGATTCTTCATATTTCAATTTGACATTATATTTGAATTTCATAGTAAGAAAATAACCTGTATTTAAATAGGCAAGCAGAAAGCACACATAATAATTCAAATAACCATAGCCAGATTCACTACAAGCTCAACAAATGACACGTAATACAAGCTCAACATATACAATGCTTTGCAAGCTCTACAAATGCAAAGCTCTACAGTACTTTACAAGCTCTCCAAGTAATGTTACAAGCTCTACAAGTGTTTTCTTCTTCAACATGGAGATCCTTCGATAGAGATCAAATGCCGGACTCACTGGACGGCCATAGTCAGGACTGGGCTAACAGAACGACTGCATGCCTTCCATGATCGCCCTGTTACATGAATCAGCTAAGAATTAGAAAAACTGGAGTAAAATGGAGTAAAGGACAATTCATTATAGAATGATAAACACATAAAGCTCTATCCATAGTACCAGCAATCAATAACAAGAACAACTCCAGATTATTAGTTGATTCATTATAGAATAATATAGAACAAGCTCCTAGTTTGGAGCGAACAGTGGATAAAATCATGCAATAGCAATGGAACAATCATGCACACAGTATAATAAAATGGATAGAACAATAAAATGGATAGAACAATAACAAGAACAACTCCAGATTACACACAAAGCTCTATCCATAGTACTAGCAATGGATAAAATCATGCACACGGTATAATTCTGACTATAATATAACCAGAGAACTAAAAATTCTACATACTTTGAACTCATCAACTAATAAGTGAGAATGATCTAATTGTATGCAAACAATCTTTTTTTATTTGTTTATATTACCAAAACAGACGTCTTCCTTTATGTGAAGAAGTCTGCTTCCTTCTTTAGTTAGTAGTAATCGTTCCATGCAAATCAACCGTGTGTGTATGCTTGAGCATGATCTGGAGATTACATGCATAGAGGAACAGAATCGTAAACAAAATAGCATCAAATAGCGGTGGGTGCTCAACCTATTTACCATACACTAGCAACACTTAAACCATAGCATGTGCATATACTTGTGTCACATTATGGGGTTCAGAATGTACACAGTATATTCTAATAAAAAGGATTGGGAGCAGAGGGAGAGGGAGGTGGATATGGACAGACTACCTGCTGCTGCGGTGGTGCCACTATATGGACATGCTAACTATGCACATAAAGTACGATCACAATGGATGATATGCAGATATATGCATGGATGTAAATATTACTTGCAGGGATATGGATGTGTATATTTGATCAACAGGTAAATTAGCTACAACATGCAAGCTTAAAAAATGGCAATGCCACATATGTCTCATTTTCGCATCACAGCAGCCTGAACTACTTCTTACAGAGAATTTGCTAGTAGAATAAGTATGCACATAAAGTACAGCCGGAATGGATGAAAGCATCTGAACAGTAAAAAACACTAGACATGGAATCCAGTAACAGCAAATGGATATATACTACTAGACTATACGATAACCAAGCAGAGCAGTATAGATTCAGGCACCACAAACAAGATGTCAAAAAAGAAAAAGAAAAACACTCACGCACTGCAAACGCATCAGTACTGTTCAGACATACACCAGGCAATAATTCCAAAAGTAGCAGCACATCAGTACATAAATTCCCAAAATCACTAACGATACTACAAGGCTCATGAGCAGTAGTAATTAACACCGATGGTTAACCAGACGAAACCTAAGACAAGAGGGTGTGCCCATGACGGCTTTGATTGCCTTACCTAAGTCGGGGAGAAGCAGCACCATGGCGCAGAGGAAGGAGGCGATGAACATCCTCGGCCTGTCCGAGTTCACCACGGTGTGGTGCCACACTCTCTTATATCTCCCGTTGCTCAGCGCCTGAAACACAGTGGAAATCAGTTTCAGTTAGCACCACTTCAGTCTGAGTCACTGAGTTCAGAAAAGAGTATAGACCACATGTTGTATGATGGCAACGGAAATCGGTTTCAGTTAGCCCACTTCAGTCAGAGTCCCCTAGTTCAGAAAAGAGTATAGACCATTTTGCAGTGTACCGTGTGATGCTTGGAGTATATTATATGATTGCACATCGAGACTGGCTAATGCAATGTGTCACTGGATCTGGGTTGTTCATGTAATTTTTTCGCACTTCTTCTGTGGGCGGTCAAGGGTTTGTCTTGACTATGTACGTGGATGCAGTTCAGTCCAGCAGATCCAGCAATATTTTACTGAACTTGCACACAATTAGCAATGTGTTCTACACCTAGCTAGGAAAACAGTGTAAGATGTCTTGGCCTAAGCAATTGACCATGTGCTGCTCCTTCTCGTCGAGGACCTTCTTGATGTAGTCTAGTTAGGTGTGCCTGGCGAGCTCGAGCAGAGAGAGTGGAAGACGGCATTGAGTGCCTTACCTAAATCGGGGAAAAGCAGCACAGCCGAGGGATGGGTGTATCTCGAGCCTGTCCGAATCAAGCAGGGATTGTCCGCGCTGAACGCTGGTGTCATCACCACCGTGTTGCCGGCCTCCTGCCTGCATGAGGAAGAAAATGGCGCGCATTAGGGAAGGGAAGGGAAAGGAGGAAGAGCAGATCGAAGAGGGGGTGGGGTGACCTTGATGGCGAGCCGCCGCCTGCTCGCCCTCCAGTCGGTGCCGACGCCACCAGCCCGTTCACCGCTGGGAGGCAGAACGCTGCCGACTGCCCGGACCCTGCCCGCGCGGACGCCATCTGACCCCGCATCAGCAACGGGTGGCGCGGCAGCGGAGGAAGCAGGTGGTACCCGTCGCGCGCCACGCTCGCCTCCTCGAACCCATCGGCTGTCGTGGGCCGGCTCACCTCCACCGGAATGCCATGCCTGTGCAGCCCGCGTCCTCGGTCCTGGATGTCGACTCCCGTGGATGCATCGTGGACCGTGCCGTCCGTCGGCACCAGCTTCAGGTCGCCACCGTGGGGCGGAGGAGTGGCGCTGACGGAGAGAGAGCAGCCGGAGCGACACCCAGCAGTCCGCTCTCCGGCCGCCGGGTCACCACCCCGCGATCTGGACCACAGCATCTCTGCTGCTACCCTAAACCAACTGTGGAACTCTCTGTGGGTGGTTGGTTGGCTCGGAGTGGATAAGGCTAGGGGAGAACGGGAGGGAGGGAGGAGCTCGATCTCGTCTATGGTGAGGGTCGTCGATGGTGGGCGGCGGCGGATCGAGATCTGAGGGAGGGAGAGGGTGACTTGGAGATGGGGATCTGGGATCGAGGGGCGCGGGAGAGGGTGGAGCAGCGGCGCTTGGGGGGTGGGGGTCGAGCTCCGCCGGAGGGAGGAGGCCGGGGGCTCTGACTTGGATTGGATCTAGGCGGCGGCGGCGATTGGGAGAAGGGTTTCGTGGGTGGGTGGGTGGGTGGACGAGGACGAGGGTGATTCGGGAGGGGGTGAGAGAGACGAGGGGGGCGTGGGCTGCCGTTGGATCCGGGCGCATCCGACGGTGCTTAAGCCATGATTTGCGTGAGCTGATTTTAGACCAATCAGAACAGAGTATCCCCTTTGATGATGTTAAGACCATTTAAATTGGTCATAATCGATTGAAAATAAGATTTTGAATCATGTCTGTTATTTGACTACCTAAGAAATTTATAAAAATATGGAAATAAAGAACCTTCGCATTGTGTCACCAAATATGAACTACTTTTCAGTAAAAATAACAAACTTGGAATATTGTTAATATCATTAAAAAAGCGCTCTAAGATATGAGTTTTTTGTAAGAGAATCATTTTTCGAGTGTCCAAAATGATATTTTTATAAAGAACCTAGCAAATATTGGTTGCAAATTTGGAGCACATCAATTTTATAATTCACAATCATAGCACATGTGGAGCACATCAAATACTTTTTCAAGCTTATGTAGTTGTGTTTTTCTATTTGTTTCTCTTGTGTTTTTCGCACAAGGGTGCATTTTGGAATGGCATAGTTTGTTTAAATGATCACATATTGTGCACATGGGTGCATCTTGGAATTGCAAAAATGGACCAAATCAATTTTATAAAATACTAGGACATATTTAATGCACAATTGACAAAATGGTTGGGTGAAAAAAGTTTTGATCCACCTCTGGTGAAAAAGACAAATTCCCGCCGATTCAGCTGGAAGCGGGTCAAATTTGAACTGTAGGTGTCTCACAGTTTGCTATTTATTTTTTCCAAAAATCATTTCTAGGTACATAAGTACCTATTTAATCAGAGAAACGCCAAAAAAATTCCAAGATTCAACCACTAGCTAGGAACGGTCATTCCCGCCGTTTTGACCGCATTTTGAAACGGGCATAAAAAATTCAAAAAAATTCAAAAAATTAGCAAACCTTCGCATTGTGTCATTATATGTGGCCAAGTTCCCAGGAAAAATAACAAACTTGTAATACGGCAATTATTTTTAAAAAGTGTTCTCAGAAACGAGCTATCACGTGTGGAGATCAATGGCTTTCAAGCCAAATGATCAATCTTATGGCCACATTCATGGCATAGTTTGTTCAAATGATCTCATATTGTGCACAAGGGTGCATCTTGGAATGGCAAACAATGTTGCCTAAGGAAGTTTTCATTTTCTTTGGACGAAAAAACCATTTTCCATTTTTCGAGTGCCCGAAAGGAGGTTTTTTTGTGAAGGAACTACCAAATAATTGTTGCAAAATTGGACCAAATCAATTTTCTAAAATACTAGGACATATTTAATGCACAATTGACAAAATGGTTGGGTGAAAAAAGTTTTGATCCACCTCTGGTGAAAAAGACAAATTCCCGCCGATTCAGCTGGAAGCGGGTCAAATTTGAACTGTAGGTGCCTCATAGTTTGCTATTTATTTTTTCCAAAAATCATTTCTAGGTACATAAGTACCTATTTAATCAGAGAAACGCCAAAAAACTTCCAAGATTCAACCACTAGCTAGGAACGGTCATTCCCGCCGTTTTGACCGCATTTTGAAACGGGCATAAAAAATTCAAAAAAATTCAAAAAATTAGCAAACCTTCGCATTGTGTCATTATATGTGGCCAAGTTCCCAAGAAAAATAACAAACTTGTAATACGGTAATTATTTTAAAAAAGTTTTCTCAGAAATGAGCTATCAAGTGTGAAGATTCATGGCTTTCAAGCCAAATGATCAATCTTATGGCCACATTCATGGCATAGTTTGTTCAAATGATCTCATATTGAGCACAAGGGTGCATCTTGGAATGGCAAACAATGTTGCCTAAGGAAGTTTTCATTTTCTTTGGACGAATTAACCATTTTCCATTTTCCGAGTGCCCGAAAGGAGGTTTTTTTGTGAAGGAACTACCAAATAATTGTTGCAAAATTGGACCAAATCAATTTTCTAAAATACTAGGACATATTTAATGCACAATTGACAAAATGGTTGTGTGAAAAAAGTTTTGATCCACCTCTGGTGAAAAAGACAAATTCCCGCCGATTCAGCTGGAAGCGGGTCAAATTTGAACTGTAGGTGCCTCATAGTTTGCTATTTATTTTTTCCAAAAATCATTTCTAGGTACATAAGTACCTATTTAATCAGAGAAACGCCAAAAAAATTCCAAGATTCAACCACTAGCTAGGAACGGTCATTCCCGCCGTTTTGACCGCATTTTGAAACGGGCATAAAAAATTCAAAAAAATTCAAAAAATTAGGAAACCTTCGCATTGTGTCATTATATGTGGCCAAGTTCCCAGGAAAAATAACAAACTTGTAATACGGTCATTATTTTAAAAAAGTGTTCTCAGAAACGAGCTATCAAGTGTGAAGATTCATGGCTTTCAAGCCAAATGATCAATCTTATGGCCACATTCATGGCATAGTTTGTTCAAATGATATCATACTATGCACAAGGGTGCATATTGGAAGGGCAAACAATGTTGCCTAAGGAAGTTTTCATTTTCGTTGGACGAAAAAACCATTTTTCATTTTCCGAGTGCCTAAAAGGAGGTTTTTTTGTGAAGGAACTACCAAATAATTGTTGCAAAATTGGACCAAATCAATTTTCTAAAATACTAGGACATATTTAATGCACAATTGACAAAATGGTTTGGTGAAAAAAGTTTTGATCCACCTCTCGTGAAAAAGACAAATTTCCGCCGATTTAGTTGGAAGCGGGTCAAATTTGAACTGCAGATGCCTCATAGTTTGCTATTTTTTTTAAATCATTTCTAGGTACATAAGTATCTATTTAATCAGAGAAACACCAAAAGTTTTCCAAGATTCAACCACTAGCTAGGAACGGTCAAGCCCGTCGTTTTGACCGCATTTTGAAACGGGCATAAAATATTCAAAAAAAATCAAAAAATTGGAAAACATTCGCATTGTGTCATTATATGTGACCAAGTTTCCAGGAAAAATAATAAACTTGTAATACGGTAATTATTTTAAAAAAGTGTTCTCAGAAATGAGCTATCAAGTGTGAAGATTCATGGCTTTCAAGCCAAATGATCAATCTTATGGCCACATTCATGGCATAGTTTGTTCAAATGATCTCATATTTTGCACAAGGGTGCATATTGGAGTAGCAAACAATGTTGCTTAAGGAAGTTTTCATTTTTGTTGGACGAAAAAACCATTTTCCATTTTTCGAGTGCCCGAAAGGAGGTTTTTTTGTGAAGGAACTACCAAATAATTGTTGCAAAATTGGACCAAATCATTTTTATAAAATACTAGGCCATATTTAATGCACAATTGACAAAATTGTCTGGTGTAAAATTTTTTGATCCACCTCTCGTGAAAAAGACAAATTTCTGCCGATTCAGCTGGAAGCGGGTCAAATTTGAACTGCAGCTGCCTCATAGTTTGCTATTTATTTTTTCCAAAAATCATTTCTAGTTACATAAGGACCTATTTAATCATAAATACATGGTTTGGTGGCGATACGTCGAGGTTTGGGCGGTGGCCGAGGGCCCCAACTCTAGAGCGCGTAAACTCGCATGCCCGCCGCGTGGTCACCGCGTGACCGTGGCGTTGCCATGTGTTCTGGGTGGCCTAGGCATGTCTAGTGGGTTGGGCACTCCCCAGGTTGGTGCTAGGAAGAAAATTACAACATAAGATTCTCACGAGGAGACCAATCGATGCTCAAACATGAATTAGCAACCAAGTGTTTGATTAGCGGATACGGGAAATGTACATTGCTAATGGGCGTGAGTTTTGGCTGAGGATGATCAGTTACTAAGAAGACCGTTTTCACAAATTTTCAGCTCAAAAGGAGGAGCCTAGGTGGTACTTGCTTTGCAAACCACCACACTGGACATAAATACGAATGTTGAAGCTCGGCTCAAAATAATGAATGGATTGAGCTGGCATTTGGTGGAGGATGGTTATTTGGGCATAGGAAAGCATTGTAGAAAATGGATACTATTTGGACATGCCAAAGTGGTACTTCCTTCACAAACTGTTACTCTGAACAGAATAGGAAAATGAATATTTTTGAATTATTTTTGAACTAGGCAAGGAAGGTTTTTACATATTTTACGAAGATATGACCCAAAGAATTTATGAGATTTTCTTGGGAATTTTGGGAATGACAGAAATATAGGTTGCTTCACAACCTAGGGCAAAAACTGCCACATGGACATGACACATAGGCAAAACTGATGAGGTGGCGCCTAGTCATAGCAACCCACCACAATTTACAAGGCTATGACCATCTATATTGGTCGTTAACAACTAGAAATAAGGCAGTGGACTAGCACTGTTAGCTTTATGACCATTTCATGTAAGGAAATTATGACCTTTCTGACCAAAATGGTCGCAATGGTTTAGGGTTTGGAGCCCCTTGAACAGCTTTTGACCAATTGGTCTCAAATGGTCATAAATCTATGACCAATTCTTCCAGGGTCACTGACAGAAGGTCATAAGTTGACATATTTCTTGTAGTGATGGCGGCGTCCGGCGAGCGAGGTAGCCTTGCTTGCGTGCTGCCGGAAGGGGAGGCGTGGGCGTGGAGGCGTCGATGTCGGAGCACTGCAACCTAAACGTTTATATAAATTGTACTTCACTCTCCCCTCACGGACACACCCGGGTACACTCACGATGGAGCACATTTGCACACGAGAAGGCAGCTTACGTGACCATTTGAGACATCTAGTCGTCCACTTAATGTGGAGTATGGGACCAAATGTCAGACATACCAAGTGCGACCTGAACGCGGTAGCGTAGTTATTGATCGAGTTTCTTTTCACTGGTACGTTAAATGAAAAAAATATGGCTACGTGTATTCAATTTAAAATGATCGCTACGGAGGGAAAAACATTTACTACTCCACAAGTCCACTTCAAGACTTGCTTGCTAGGGTTGTTCTCTTCTTCGCACTCTCTCACCCTCTCCGGATCTAAACAAGACCGTGGTGTCCACTCTCTTTGTCTCTCTCTCTCTCTCTTCTCTCTGGTTGATACAGATCCGGTCAGATACCTTCCACTGGTGGTTGCCGGTGGCAAGGGAGGAAGCCAACGCGCGTCGTCTTCTCTGACCTGGCGCCGACGTGGGAGGTCCTCCTCACCCTTGCTCCCCGCCGTCGAGTTGGTAGATCCCGCCGCCTGCCTCGCCACATCCCGGCGACCGGAGGTATACCTTTTTTTAGAACCATCCTTACTCTAATGGCCCAACTCCCCACATTGCTGCATCCCTTTTTTCATCAAGTTAGGATTGCTCCCCACGTTGCTGCATCCTGCATGTGGATATTCTTCTAGTATTAGAAAGCTCTTCGTGTAGCTACCTCCATCGGCTTGTCGAACACTCGAACACCACCTAAATTTTTACTATTAGTGGAAAAAAGGTACTGCAGATACTGGCTAACGAACCAGTCTCTTGGTTGGAGAGGGAAATAAAGATGCTGGCATGACCGGTCTCTTGGTCAAAAAAGGACAGAAAGTGGGGGTGTTGGGTCAACAATGCACAAAAATTAATTGCACAATGGTTGACACGATGATATGTTTCTCCTTTTCGTACCACCCTTTGTTAGAATGGTCATTCCTGTTAACCGTGCACGTACGTACTGATCAAGTGCTACTCCCAATCTGTCATCACATAGTCATAATGCAATTGTTATGCATGTTAATGTAATCCCCCGTTAATCTAGTGGCAGTGTTGATTTGATGTGATGGCACTTCTTAGTTAATGGCACTTTTTCATACTGTCACTGTAATGCCATTGATAAAATATGAGATGTTGTTGTTAATCATATGCCGCTACAAAAAAATGACACTGCTTAAATAACCATGTTACATATTTGTGCAAACAGGGTTGACTATCTCCATATGGTGTCTATTTGTGCAAATGGAAGCACAAACCTCAATTTTAGTGGACCTGCTGTCAGCTGACCTTGTGGTGCTCCAGGTATTCCTACATTCTTAACTATGTACAATGAGCAACGCAAGATGAAATAAACTTATTCGTACATTGACTTGTTGTTTGCAGTGTGGAATGAGCCTGTCATGTGTGGAGGAGCAAACAAGCACTGCAGCCACTCCGTCAACGCAAGATAACAGAGATCGAGTCATTGATGGCCTGGCCGGCGAGTAGGGGTCGTGCAAACAGCGATGCATTATTTTAGTGGAACTACACAAAAAAGATATTGGGGTTTTTCAGAAAAATTTTCTACAGCCACACGGAAGGAATTGCGCTCATCGATTGCATAGAATTTCCTCCGTGCCATCATAGGAGATCCCAAGGTGGAAATCAACTAACCACCTATAAAATTATGCATAATCTTCCTCACATAGGTCAGTATCCCCTTCGTCCAGATGATCATGTTTTGTCATGCTGAGCTATTGATATCTGCTACTGTTTTGCGACACCATTTAAGTACATCGCTTTCCTATCTTTTTTTGACAGAAAGACTATAAGGGAACCCCCTACAGTATAATTGGTGCAACAAACCCAAATTGCAAGTACCATGCCTTGAACCTGGGTGGGTGGGAAGGCATTAGCCCCTTCCCACCACTAGGCTATGCCTTAGTCTGCGCTTTCCTATCTTTTCACATTCAGGACAATGAAGATGATTTCAGTGGAACTGCACAAAATGGTCTGATGTTGAGTGATCTCTATTGCCTCCTCTATTTGCTGCAATGTGTCAACATAAATTGCAAGATGAGTCATCAAGCTAGCTGTGGAGTTGCCAACATGCTCAAAGTGCACGCAACATTGAGCAGAAAGAAGCATGCCCAGGAAATTAATGCGTGCGTAGGGAGGCCCTTTGCTCAGAGAAGAATCTATCATTTTTTCTTTATTTCTACACCTTCTCACAACTTTGTCTTGGTTATAGTCTTGTGAATCATTTAGATGCGTAAACATGCTGAACTTAAGTGCTTGTGAATGTTAGCTAGTATGCATATCGTATCTTGTGAAGCTTAGTTTAGTGTGAATGTTAGCGTGTCAACCTTTACAATCTATGTATATTGTGGGCATGTTATTTGACCCCTCATTTTGCCGCGCTATGACCGGTGTGAGTGTCTGCATGCAGTACACCATCCCCTAATTTGGTGGATGCCAAGCTGGCCCGAAAAGGAGCTATAACTTTTTTCTCAAGTTGAAAAATGTTACCGATGAGGAGCCATAATTAAGTTGGAGGCGTCTCTTTTTTTCTTTCGAATGGGCAATAAGATGGAGAGTGTCTCTAATGGGTTTCCTCTAGTGTTAAGGCCCTCCAGTACAAAACACGGGAAGCCGACACAAAAGCCTATCCATCTTAAAGCCCATTTGTTTTTGTTTTTTGCGAGGAAAAGCCCATATTTCTTGAAGATGGGGCGATCCCAGAAAAAACCCTCCTTCCTCCTCGCTTCCACTTATACTGCAGCTCGCTAGACTCTCCCGCTTCTGTCGCCCCCCAATTCCCCCTCTCCCCATCTTCCTCACTCGTAGAGAAAAACCCCGCTCACCTTCTTCCTAACTCATACAGAAAACGCCTGCTCCTCTTCTTCCTCGCTCCTACAGAAAACCCCAGCCATCCTTCTTCCCCCCTCGCACTGCTACTAGGCTCGTCTCTCGCTACTCTACTCAAACTCATGAGGTCGGCGCGACGCCCGCAAGGAAAATGGAGTCAGCGGGCCCCAGCGCCAAGAAGATGAGGCTCCCGCCAGCGGCGACACCGACTGTAGATCCCGCACCCGGCAGCACGGGGAGAAGCGGTGAAGCCCCCCCCCCCACCCGGATCTGAGGAACCCGTAGAATTTTCGGTGGACAACATCAGCGATCTCCCGGACGACATCCTTGGGGAGATCATCTCCCTTCTCCCCACTAAGGATGGCTGCCGCACACAAGTCCTCGCATCTCGGTGGTGCACTCTCTAGCGCACCGCGCCTCTTAATCTCGATTGTCGTCAGATATCTGTTCTTCCTGAATTTGATCTCCTCAGAGCCATCGTATCCTCCCACCAGGGCCCCGTTCAACGCCTCTACATCCTGACACGCTACCTGCTATCCATAACCCGCACGGTGAACGCCTGGCTGACATCCACTGAATTCGAAAAACTCCAGCAGCTTGAGTTCTACCATTAGTATGAAAACACTACTAGGGAAAACCTTATACACAGAACTTTAGCAGTAGCGCGTGTCAGAAAACCACGATAGTGCTAAGTAGCAGTAGCGCGTTAGCGTAAACCGCGCTACAGATACAATTGTAGCAGTAGCGCGCCTGAAGATAAAAGCGCTACTACTAAAATTCCCACTGCTTACCCGATAGACTACACATAATAGTAGAGATCTACGGCGAACAACGCTACCGCTAGATGCTTTGTAGTAGCGCGTTTACGCAGAAAGGTGCTACTGATAAAGGAAATAAAAATTAAATGGAAAGCAGATAGAAATGTAAATGAATATGAAAGAAATAGAAAAAGGAGAAAGGAAAAAAATGTAAAGAAAAATAAAAGAAAAAGGGGGGAAAGAGAAAGGAGTAACAGTAGCGCGTATCCAGGAACGCGCTATTGCTAACTTAGCAGCAGCGCACTTCCCGGAAAGCACTAATGCTACTTTTGACTTAACCGCGCGGTTCGTTCTTCCCACGACCACTCCCCCAAAATCCCAACTCCTTTGTTGTCGCTGCCGCCGTCGCCCGTCGGCCGCCGCGCGCTCTCCCGTCGCTCTCCGCACACCCTCGACACCGCCCCCGACCCCAACCTCGACGCCACCCTCCGCCGCGCGTCCGAGCCCTGACCTCGACCTCGACGCCGCCTGCCCCTCCCTCGCCGCAGGCACCCGAGGTGAGCACGCCTGCTCCTCCCCCTCCCCTACCTCTTCCTAGGGTTCTTCAAATTTTAATTGCATCAAATTAGTTAGGGTTCATCTATTGCATCAAATTTTGGATTATCCGCTACCACTTTCCACCCCTAGGTTCGTCAAATTAGATGGTAATTAGGTCAGTAGTTCCTAGGTACTAATTAGTTAGTAAGAACTAGGTACTAATTAGGTACTAGTTTATTTTTATTTATAGTAAGTTTATTTTTAGTAAGAACTAGTTGAATTAATATAACTAGTTGAACATGTCACATTTGTTGTTATTTTTTTTAGTTAAAGCAATTTTTCCCGCATCGACGTCGACAATGCCTATCCCGCATCCTCGTCGTCGACTCGACGGAGGACACCTGCTTGACCAGATGGGCCATGTCCGGAACTGGGCTGCGTCGGGCTGGTACTGGGAGGCGCTACCTACCGGGGGGGCGCAGCTTGGTGAGGAGTCAGCCCGTCGTTGACCCGAACCTTCTTTGGTGGCGGTCGTGTGGGCCAGTGACGGTCAAGAGGCTTGAGGACCCCGTGGAGGTGGTACATCACCGTGTCAGCGAGGAGGACGCGCATGTTCGTCGCTACTTAGTTGCGCTGGAGCACAGGTTCTCCAATACCTGGCAGGTTCTCCAGGGATGTCACTAGAGCTATGATCATGTGATGGTTCCTTCTCTTTGGGTGTCCACCGCTCGCGCCGATACCCATCGTCCACTAGGGTTTTAGTTGTATTAGTGATGTTATATGTAAGATACTATTCGGGATGTATTAGTGATAATATTCGACGATGTACGGACGCAAGAGGTGATTTAATTTTGCTTATTGAATGCATGCTAATTTGAATACTTATTTATTTTACGATTTGGTTTTGCTTATTGAATGCTCATGTCAATATGAGTCCTATAAGATATTTTGAAATTTATATCTTGTGTTGCTCAAATAGGATATGTGCTTGCCCAAGTGGTCGATCATGTTTGCAGGTTACACCTCCGAGTGGCCTATGTTTTGCCAGAGTGTTGATTCATTTCCGTTCCGGCAAATTTCAGGCGCTCGATATGTCCTATTTTAGCAAAGGCCATGCTGGATTTTTCCGTGAATTTTGGCATGACTTGTGCCAGAATATGTAGGAAATAGCGAGTGCCCCGAATTTGTGTGTTGATTATCCTGGTAGTTGTCTTTGATCGATTCAATTAATGTTTCAACTATGAACATAGGAAATGTCTGATGACGAAAAGGATTTCGATATTTGCAAATACTGCAAAGACGAGCACGACCTGTGCGACAGAATCTTCCTAGACGATGATAAGCGCTTCAGCATCAAGCTGGACGAGAACTTCGAAGTGGATACAGTAAGTCACAATGACAAGTATTTTTTCGTAATTAAGCATGACATCTGCTTCATTTGCTTCAACTTATAATTTAATTTTTTTACTATTCTACTAGCGTATCCCCTGCCATGCAAGAGTTTTTGTCTTGGATAAGATAGGTTTCAGTCCTATGAAAACTACTATGGAGGTAAAGAGAGTTTACTTGAAGACCGAGCATGGTTATACTTTCCAGGCAAAATTATACAACGCAGACACCTACACCTATTTTGAATGCAAAACTTGGCAAGCACTATGCAAGACTTATGCATTTGAGCCTGATATGGTTATCACCATTGATATTCGTCCGGAAGATGATATTGAAGGTAATATCGACATCTGGGTCATTGTGCAGACGCCTCCAGTTATACCATTATGTGAGTTTCTCAACCACATTTATGTCTTTGACATTGTTTATTCAAAAATAGTTGACAACTAATTTCTATTGATAGCTTATTTCCATTCAAGTAAACATGTCCAACACTTGGTAGACAGGACCTGCTACTGTTCCGGGGCTGAACTAAACTGCGAGGAGATAAGTCATTATGTTTCATGGCTTGAGGATCTTCATACTGTCAGGACAAATTATTTTCCTGAACTTGAAAATCTTAGTACTCAAAACGTGCAACCAATAGTGTTCGTACTGAACTATGGTCACATCTATTTAGGAAAGATGGTAAGATTTTTACTATTTGTCCTCAGTGCATCTTTTGCATACATCATTTTATAAGCTAAACTCCATTGCTAAGTATGTTACTATACGATGTTCTTCAACATGGACTCCCGATGAATGTTGTGCCTCATTGGATCGAGACTAAAGGTCGCATGAGAATGGTTTGCTTACGACCAAGACATCCTACAGTGCAGTTTAGTGCATTCAGGATTTCTAGAAGCGAGGAATGCTTAATAGTGAAAGACTGGAGCAAAATTGTGAACGATCACAGAGAAGTACTAGGGGGAAGCAATCAGAAGCGCAACCCATGATTAGGATACAGGTTCATCTGCTTGCTCCAACATGATGAAGCAGGAGTGCTACACATGTTTTATGCTATTTTACCTAAGAAAGAGCAGCAGGAGTGATTAGCTAGCTAGAAATGAGTTTGAAGATGATGATGTGCTACACTATGACTATGATGATTAGATAGCTAGTGTTGGTGGTAATGACTATAATGATTATTATTAGCTAGTGTTGGTGGTAATGACTATGGTTATTATTATTAGCTAGTGTTGGTGGTGATTAGATAGCTATCGCGGCTAGTGTTGGTGGTGATTAGCTAGCTAGAATGAGTTTGAAGATGATGATGTGCTACACTATGACTATGATGATTAAATAGCATTGTTGGTGGTAATGACTATGATGATGATTAAATAGTTTGTGCTGGCGGATTAGATTCAAGTGGAGGCAACATGTGGTGCACATCGAAAGTACCACTAGTCCAAACTAGATCAAGTTTGGATTAGCAGTATACTTTTGACATGCACCACATGTTGCCTCCACTTGAACCTAATCCACCTTCATTTGACACACGGTTATGTACATAATGATATAAACCTCATAATTGGTATTGTACCAAAATTTGTATAACAGCGTATAAATACACTAAAAATGAAAAATGAAAAAAGAATAGTAGTAGAGATGGATAGTAAACACGCTGCTACTAGCTAGATTAGCAGTAGCACGGGAGTGAACAGACGCTGCGATTATATGTCTTAGCAGTAGCGTGTGTCGCACGCGCTACTGCTAAGTAATAGCTGTAGCGCCTTACTATTAGCACGGTGTCCCATGCTACTAGTGGGCATTAAATCCATGCTACTACTAGAGTTTTCCCTAGTAGTGAAAATATATGCCGCGATACCAACTCCATGTATTTGTGCCCACACCACCGTTGTCCATCCCGTGGTTTTCCTCCACTCTCCACACCCTCACCATAGCCCAGTGCCATCTACCATACAATCTGGTACTAATGATTCGATTCCCACTGCTAACAAGACTTTTCCTTGTGGTGGTTTGGCCTGTTAGAGGCCTCACTACACAACATCATCTAATCCGGTTGCCCTGTCCTGGAGCGCTTGCTACTTGTTTTCATATCAGAAATCTATATCCATTATCTCTAAATAAAGTTGCCTCACCTTAAAAGCATTGGAATTTATTTTGAAGGACAACAACTCATCATCGAAGATGCCCCTTCACTTGAAAGGTTGCTCCTTGATTATTGTTATAAACCTTCGCAAATAACTATCGTCTCTGCACCTAAACTTGAGGCCTTGGGTGTAATTCGTGATCTGTTTGTACATCACAACATGGTGTTTGGCTTCACACTTAATCAGGTGTTGTATATTATCATCTACACTTTTGTAATCACAAGCTGCATTTTTAATTTGTGTGCATAAGTTTTATATCATCTTGGAGTACACTTTGGATACTAATATTATGTTATATGCTCAATGAAGAGTTCGTCCATCGATAGCCTATCAATGGTGTTGGATTTAGTATTGATCTGAACAAAATTATTGGCTTGCTGCGATGCTTTCCATGTCTGGAGAATTTGTATATAGAGGTGATTATTTCATGCATATTGAAAGCCCATATATATTGTACTAGAATTATCTTTCGGTTGACGCTCTATCAACATACTCTTTTTTTAAACCTTACCTGTTTTCAATCTTCATGTCTACGTAGGCAGAAGCAGATGGAGAAAAACATATAACCAATCGGTGGCCTAATAAGCACCAGGATTTTCTCAGTTCTCATGACATTCGTTTGAGGACAATAACGATGGAAGGTTATGCATCCAATCAGGCAAACAGAAACTTCGTCACATTCTTCCTGTTGAATGTGAGGTTACTATTGTCCATGAGGCTTAAGTTTTCCAACAAGAGATTTGTCACGGATGGATATGTTGAACAGCAAAAGAAGAAGTTTGAGGTCAAAAAATGGGCTTCTGAACGTGCTCGGCTTCTATTTACAACAACTTGTCATCATATGCCAGTAAATTTTTTGGCACGGGATGTTGATTTTATGGACCAGACCGACCCATTTGTTTGTGACTGCCAAAAACAGTGGTTGGGTTAGATGTTATTGCCATGCATGTTCAGTATGGATTTTGTCTAAACCTGATGAACAACTAACCCTCATTCTTTTGTACAGTTTGTAATCTGGGTTTCAACTCGGCTTTGACTGTCATATTTTGTTTGAAACAAGGCAAATGGCTTGCCATTTGTTTAATTAAGAGAGAAATATTGTAACAAATCCCAACCAAGGGAAATAACATCACTCGTCGGCTGCTTGAGCTCACTTTGCATTACAGAACCCAAGTGATTAGCCTCCACCAGCACCCACAAACCTATTTTGAACTAGCACACCAAATGGGCTGTAAATTTTCATAAGAAAGGCAGCATGGCCATGACAGATTTGGATTCTGACATTTGGGACCCACGAAGGAAAAGCCTATCCAAGGTGGTGTCGACTTACTAGTCAACAAACGATTCTGCCTACCAGCCGTTGGATTGTCATCCAACATCTGTCGTGTATCATCTATCTCTTGTCTCCTTCCTGCAACCGTGCAAACCAAACAACCCCGTCGGTTTCGCCTGCTCCCGCCTCCCACGGCTGGCTGCGCCTCCGCTGCCCTACCATACCCTCGAATGTTGGCCAGTCCATCCCTCTCTTCCCCCACACATCATGTTATTCTCCGGTGACATCAGGCCCAACACGCACCCGCACCCGAACCAGTCAACCCTCATACTCCCCTCCGCCTGCGACTAGACTAGCGTATATTCCATGGCTCCTGTTCGTTTCATCCGAGGCCTCATCATCATCCTCCGCCTTGGTTTGCTCGTCGTGTGCGGTGCACCACCATCTAGCATTGTCAACGTGGTCAACAATCGAGAGGAATAAGGAGATGACTGTACATGGTGAGGATGACAGTAGGGACCCACCAAGGTCATGGCAGTACGCAAGTAAGTGCCTCGTTGTTACAAGCCCCAAAAAATGGTTCCTCCTAATGGTTGGACATTTGGGTCCCACGCCATTGTCAACATAGTCAATAAACGAGAGAATTACACAATGAGCAGCTGACACCAGGGACCCAGCAGGTCGCGCAGTTGTTATTTACTTTTTTTAGGAACAAGCAGTTGTTATTTACTAGATTTAGAGATGGATGAGGGTAACAACGGGGTTGTGCGGGGGCTGTGGCCCGTCTAGCCAGGGTTTTATTTTATGTTTATTACATCATGAGCCCAGTTGTGTTTTTTTCTTGCTAAAAATGGCTAGCCCAGTTCTACTTCTTTTAAAGAAATGCCCCATAGACGCCTACTTGCTTTCTCAGCCCTACTGGGCTGCAAATCTTTCAAGACGAGAGCGATGTATTCGCTTGCCCGAAAAATGAAGTAGTAAAAAATGGGATGTAAATTTATAAACATAGCAAACCGGCAATTAGTTTCAAATACCAATTTTTAAAGATTTTGACATTTCAAATTTAATTGTTTTTTGTGGGGAAAATAATGTTGGATTTTAAATTGATATAATTTTATCATTTTTGTTTGAACGTGACTCGAAATTTCGGGATTAAAAACAGTTCGGACCGCACCGAATATGCAGAATTTCATAGAAATTCTGAACCGTGGCCACAATATGGGATGTAATGCTAACAAAAAGAATATGGGCTCCAAAAAAATCCTTAAGAATTAGCAAATGGGCTGTAAATTATTAGAAATAATAAGATGGGATGTATGTTGTTTTCCACAGATTTGAGGCTGACTTGTGCGCCTACTATAGGTTGACGCATATGCTTTCCTTAAAAAAGGTTGACGCGCACGCAAGGCCCTGCCAACTTAGTCAACACATGAGAGCAGTGACTGTTGGATGTCCATCCAACGGCCGCCATGCTTCTTCAACCTCTGCTCTTCTTGCTCCAGTCGCTCAAACCAACGCCGGCAAGACTGCCTGCTCCCTCCTCCTGTGGTCGGCTGTGCTACCGCGTAGACCGCACCGCCCCACCCTACTCACCCGCTGGCCAGGCCATTCCTCTACTCACCCACACCTCCTATTATTTTCTGGTGACAGCAGTCGAACTAGTGAACCCCCATACTTCCCACCGCGTGTGCAACAACTGCTGAATCTTCCCCGGCTCTGGGTCGTTCCCTTCATAGGCCTCGCTATCATCCACCGCCTTGGTGCTCTCGACGCGGCATGGTCAACATGGTCAATGAACGACATCCAGCAGAAGAGGACTGTACGTGGAGAGGCTGACAGCTGGGTCCACAGCCGCACGCAAGGAAGTGCCTCCTTATTATGTGCAAAATAATGATTCCTCCACCTGACAGCAGAGACCCACTGGAAGGGCATCTATATTTCGTGAAAAAAATGTTCCTCCCGCTAACAGCTTAGACCCACCAGCTATATCTTCGGACAGAAGGAAGTGCCTCCTTATTACGCACAAAAAATGAATACTCCCCCTGCTATCTGGGACCCACCATAGTTGGAGGCTGACTTGTGCTTCTTCAGTGACCTTACGATGTCCATCCATTGGCCGTAGTGCTTCTTCAACCTCTGGTCTTCTTGCTCCATCCGCCCAAACCAGCGTCGGTCGTGCCGCCTGCTCCTGCCTCCCATGGCTGGCTCTGCTGCTGTCCACGCCTCACTGTCCCACCCTACTCCCATCGGTGGCCTGGCCATCCCTGCACCCACCCAGACCTGTTGTTACTCTTCGGCGAGGGCAGCCTCACACTGCAGCCCAACCAGTAAACCCTCGTACGCCCCTCCGCATGGGAAACAACTACCGAGTCTTCCCCGGCTCTAGGTCATTCCCTTCCTAGGCCTCGTCGTCGTCCACCGCCTTGGAGCTCACGGCGCGGCGTGGTCAACGTGGTCAAGGAACGACTTACATCGAAAGAGGACTGTACGTGGAGAGGCTGACAGCTGGGTCCATGTCTGCAGCAAGGAAGTGCCTCCTTATTACGCGCAAAATAATGATTCCTCCACCTGATAGCAGGAACCTACCGAAAGGGCCTCTGTATTTTGCAAAAAAATGTTTTCCCCCTAACAGATGGGACCCACCAGTTATATCTTCGAAACGGAAGGAAAGGGCCTTCATATTAGGCGCGAAAAAATGAATCCTCCCCCTGACAACTTGGACCCACCATCAATAACTTCGCATGCAAGGAAGTGCCTCCTTATCCTCCCGGACAGTCGGGACCCACCTGGTCGAAACGTACATAGCATTGTCATTCTGGTCGTGAACGTGTATGTACATACTGGTCGATCGGTCTCTCTACAACGATGAACCATGGCTGAGCAAGCAGCAGCACGTGTAGTAGTAGAGCCCTCGACGTAGCAGTTCAGGAAGTCCCTTCTAAAACGTGTACATGTACGTACAACCACATGCCAAAAAATACACCCACATACGTACATATGGGTGGGGTCTCAAAAGCCTACTCGCGCATACTTATGGCCGGGACTCGTGTACATGGAGGCAACGAACGGCAGCAACGGCTCGTGTTCAGTAAGCGACGCCTCACTCGGGTTCAGTTAGAACCCAAGGGCTCGCACCCACGCGCGTACGTGTACGGGAGAAACGTGCAATCCCTCCATGCATCTCTCAGCCCCGACCACCCACTATAACCGGTAACTCCCCGTTATTTTCCTCACCCTCGCTTCTACCATGATTTTTTCTGTGATGGACGGCCCAAAGAATGTCATGCAGGTGCGTCCCCAGCCCGCCCAGGACGAAAAGCCCATTTTTTGTCATGATTTTTTGTCATAGAAGTAGGAGCCCACCACATCTATGATGATACATGGTTTTGTCATAATTTTCATCATAGAAGTGTCATAAGCATGACAAAAAAAATTCGTTCGGCCCAGAATGTCAGGATGTGTCTTTTTTGTAGTGCTTAGAGATGAACCTGCTTAGAGCTACCATGCAACCAGCAAGACACCACACGTCCTTGACACGCTTTGGTGCCTCCAACTGCTCAATCGCCTTGATCTTGTCCAGGTTGGCTTCAACTCCATGTTGAGATACAAAGAACCCGAGAAGCTTGCTGAATGGAACACTAAACACACACTTCTCAGGGTTGAGCTTTAAGTTGATCTTGCGCAAATTTCCATATGTCTCTTACCAACTTGCACAACCCCTGCAAACGTTGCTCCGACACTCTTTAATCTGAAAGGCATGCGTAAAAAATAGTACGTACCACATGGAGTAATGAATGTCGTCTTCTCCCCATCCTCCTTGGCCATGAAGATCTGATGATAACCAAAGTAGGAATCAAGAAAGGAGAGTGGTGATGATGCCATAGACCTAGGGTAGGGTCATAGGCCTGACCTATACGCCCTACCCAAGGTCACTATCCTAGAAGCAAAGACATTCAAAGGACAACAGAGAGTGCCAATTGAAGTCGTTGAGTGCAATCCACTTGACGAGTCATCTCACTCGGGCACCCCTCCCTCCTGGTATCACTCGACCAAGATGAAGCCATTTGACTATACGAGAAACCACTCGACCTACAGAAGACCAGGACTCACTCAGGACAGCAACGGTCAGGCATTCACTCCGTAGTCTTAAAGGTCATTAAATACACTTTATAGCTGGCATCACCAGTAACGCCCTATCTTTATGTACATTGAACCCCTGTAATGGAGGTGGGCTGGGGTCCTGGCGCACTCTATATAAGCCACCCCCTCCTCTGGGACAAGGGTTCGCACCCCCTGTAACACACACTCCCATATTCCAGTCGACCACCTCAGGGCACCGAGACGTAGGGCTTTTACCTCCTCCGTGAGGGGCCTAAACTCGTAAACCTCATGTGTACAATCTCGCCGTAGCTAGGGCCTCGCCTCCTCATACGTACCCCGTATTCTTACTGTCAGACTTAGTACCACGACAGTTGGCGCCCACCATGGGGAAAAGCGTCTTAGCGACTTCCGGTGAGGTTGCATTTTCTTCAATCTTCATCAACATGGTTTCCGGCAGCGGTTTGGTCATGGGCCGCGAGTTCTGACTCGGCGTGCTCACTTTCGTCGCCGACAACTCCGCCTAGCTCTAGGAGGCCGCCCTCGACGTCGAGGCTCTCCCGATCCGTGGTTAATCGCACTTCCACGCGAGTGCCTGCGGCGTCCTCCTTCGGCAGTCGTCGACCCCGTACCAGTCAGTCCACGCGTCATTGTCTCACTCTGTTGGACGCCGCCGCAAGCGGTCTGGTCGATCACGGCTCCAGCAGTGGGTGAAGCATGCGGTGGCTCGTCAGGCGTTCACCCCCAAGTCGTGGTGATCGAGCCCGACGTATTTCACTACGGTTTAGTCGACTTGTTGACTGATTTCGCAGACACATTTTCCGAGAGCGGGAGTTGTGACCCCACGGCGGAAGTCCTCATGGTCGACTCCCATTGCAGCCCACCTAGTTTTCGTTGCAGCGGCAGCAATAGGGGCGGCGACGGCCCGTCATTCGACCATGAGGAGTACGGCCCCAACCTCTCAGCTCGCAGTAGAGGGAGGAGCTACACTGCCGCAACATGGAGGCTCTCCAGACCCTCATCATAGGGGAAACTGCCGAGGCTCGCGCCTTGGAGGCAGTGCGCTTGGCCATGCTAGCTGAGTGCACTTGTTTGGAGAATCTCCAACATTCTCTCGACGAGCGCGCGCATCGACTGATCCCCGAGTCCAGTGGACGTCCACGGCAGTTGTTTCCATCGGAAACTCAGGTATTCTGCACACCGATTCAGAATCTTGCAGCTGCTGCGCGTATCGCAGAGTCCATTTAGCCGTCATGTTCAGAGGCTGGATGAGGCTTGAACAGATCAGGGCGCTGCTCCGAGCAACGGGAGACCAAAACTCCTCCGTGTCCCAGTCGTGTAACAGAATCCACAGCAGATCAGTAAGGGCAGACACCGTTTAGTCGGCACATAGTCCTAGGTCGCCTTTGCGGCCTGAAGATCGTGATCACCACCGGGATTGGCACCTGGGAAGAGCTCATGGAGAGTATGATCATGAGTATGCCCGCGACAACCACCGTCGAGCGCCTTTGCCCCTTTCGAGGGATTGGTCATATGCGCCCCGGCAGTATGATGATAGGCATCCGTATGGAAATGACCATAGAGTTCCAGTCCACCCCAAAGATCCTGGCTTCAACGCAAGGTCAGTCCTTGTGCAGGGTTTGGTCGACCGAAACAGAGCATATAGAGAAGGGCTGGATAGAGACAGGCCCAGTGGAAGCAGGGTCCATGTTTCCGGCCCAGGGTGTTTTGGAAGAGCCATCAGAGCCTTTGAGATCCCTCATAACTTCAGATTGGCAACTGGCATCAGTAAGTTCACAGGAGAGTCAAAGCCCGACACTTGGCTTGAAGACTACCGAGTGGCTGTGCACATTGGTGGCGGCAGCGATGAGGTGGCCATGAAGCACCTCCCTCTGATGCTTGAAGGTTCTACCAGGGCCTGGCTGAATCAGCTGACCCCTGGGAGCTTTTTGAGTTGGGATGAGTTGGCTCGAGTGTTTACCAGAACATTTGAGGGCACCTGCAAGAGACCTGCTGGTCTACCAGAGTTGCAGCATTGCGTGCAGAAACTGAATGAAACCTTGAGAGACTATATCCAAAGATGGATCACTCCGCACCATAGAATGGAGAATGTGTCAGATCACCAAGCAGTCTGTGCCTTTAAGGAAGGTGTTCGCTACAGAGAGCTCAATCTAAAGTTCAGTCGGACCGGAGATATGTCCCTGACTCGGATGATGGATATTGCCACCAAGTACGCTAACGGCAAAGAAGAAGACCGACTCCGGAGTGGTAAGAACAGACCAGTCGCCCAGGACACCGGAGGAGGAAATTCCAGTCGGAAGCAGAAGCAAAAGACTGAGGTAGCAGGTCCTGCCGAGGCAACGGTGTTGAATCAAGGAAAGTTCAAGTGGAAGCCAAAAGGGCCTTGGATCCTTAAGAAAGTGAAGGACCAAGCAGGAAATGATGTGATGGATTTGCCGTGTCATATTCACACCAAGAAGGATGAGTAGGGGAACCAGATTCTCCCCAAGCATACGACTCGACAATGTCGACTCCTAATCCAGAGCTTTCGAGAAAGCCAACCCAGTGAAAAGGACAAAGAGTCCGATGAGGAAGACAAAGATGATGATAGTGGTTACCCCAATGTTAATGCCACCTTGGTGATTTTTGCTGATCTCGAGAGCAAAAGTCGACTGAAGGTCATTAACAGAGAGGTGAACATGGTTGCTTCAGCAACACCAAAGTATTTGAAGTGGTCAAAAACCCCTATTACATTTGACTAGTCCGACCAACCGCCAAGCGTTGCTACCCCTGGGCGGCAAACGCTGGTGGTCGACCCAGTTGTTGGGGGCACCCGACTAACCAAGTTTTGATGGATGGTGGCAGTGGTCTGAACATCCTATACACTGAGGCCCTCAAAGGAATGGGCATTCCGATGTCCAAGCTTAGCGAGAGCAACATGCGATTCCACGGAGTCATCCCAGGAAAGAAAGCCAACTCAGTCGGTCAGATCACTCTTGACGTGATTTTCAGCGATGATAAGAATTACCACAAGGAAAAGTTGCATTTGAGGTTGTGGATTTCCAGAGTGCCTATCATGCCATTTTGGGCAAACCTTCCTATACTAGCTTCATGGCTCGACTGTATGTGTACCTCAAGATGAAGATGCCTGGCCCCAGAGGCGTGATGACGGTCTCCTTTAACCATCAAAGAGCAGAAGACTGTCTTTAGGACGGTGCAAAGATAGCAGATGAGCAGATGGCGGCAGTAGAGTTTCTAGAGTACCAGAAAACTGCAGATCCGAGTGATTTGCTGCATGCCAAGAGGCCTGCCTCGGAGTCCGCATTTCAGTCGGCCTGCGAGACCAAACCAGTCCACGTTCACCCGACCGACCCCAATGATGCTCTGACCCATATCTCAGTGACACTCGACAGCAAATAGGAAGTAGCGCTCATCCAGTTCCTCCATGAGAACTGGGACATCTTTGCATGGAAGCCATCTGACATGCCAGGTGTACCCAGGGGACTGGCCGAGCACCGCTTGTGAGTCGACCTAAAGGCAAAACCCGTTAAGGAGCATCTCTATCGGTCCGCCGCGGAGAAGAGAAAGGCAATTGGCGAGGAGGTGGCTCGGCTTCTGGCCGCTGAGTTCATCCACGAGATATACCACTCCGAGTGGCTCGCCAATGTTGTTATGGTTCCCAAGAAAGATAAATCACTTCGAATGTGTATTGACTTCAAGCACATCAATCAGGCCTGCCCGAAAGATCATTTTCCTCTGCCCCGCATCGACCAGATAGTCGACTCGACTGCGGGATGTGAACGACTATCCTTTCTGGACGCTTATTCCAGGTACCATCAGATCCGACTGTATGGACCTGATGAGATAAAGAAAACTTTCATCACCCCGTTCGGGTGTCTTTGCTATTTTACTATGCCCTTTGGCCTCAAGAATGTTGGTGCCACATTCATGCGCATGATTCAGAAGTGCCTGCTCACTCAAATCAGTCGGAATGTGGAAGCATACATGGATGACATAGTGGTTAAGTCACGCGAAGGTTCTGACCTGCTAACTGACCTCGCTGAAACCTTTGCCAATTTAAGAAGGTACGATATCAAGCTCAATCCATCAAAATGCACATTTGGAGTCCCCGGTGGAAAGTTACTCGGTTCTCTTGTTTCCGAACGAGGAATCGACGTGAATCCAGACAAGATTGGCACAATCCTCCGAATGAAGCGCCCAGTGTGTGGGCATGATGTTTAGAAGCTTACTGGTTGTTTGGCTGCATTGAGCCAATTCATCTCACGCCTCGGTGAAAAGGCACTGCCTCTTTACGGACTGATGAAGAAGTCTGACAAGTTCGAGTGGAATGACAAAGTTGAAGCAGCGTTTGAAGAGCTCAAAGCCCTACTTTCCACCCAGCCGGTGCTTGCTGCTCCAGTTAGCAAGGAGCCTTTACTGCTTTACATCGCAACCACGGGATAAGTTGTTAGCACAATGCTCACAGTCGAGCGGCAAGAAGAAGGCAAAGCCTTCAAAGTTCAGCGCCCTGTGTATTACATTTCAAAAGTCTTAACCCCGTCCAAGCAGAGATACCCTCACTATCAGAAGCTTGTTTATGGGATTTACCTGACCACGAAGAAGGTTGCACACTATTTCTCTGATCACTTAGTTTCAGTCGTCAGTGATGCTCCATTGTCAGAAATTCTGAATAACAGAGGTGCAACTGGTCGAGTGGCAAAATGGGTGATTGAACTTCTTCCTTTAGATATCAAGTTTGAGGCAAAGAAGGCCATCAAGTCTCAAGCAATTGCAGATCTCCTCGCAGAGTGGATACAACAACAGCAGCCGACTCAGATTCAGTCGGAACATTGGACCATGTTCTTTGATGGATCCAAGATGTTGAATGGCTCTGGCGTAGGAGTGGTTTTAGTGTCCCCACGAGGAGACAAGCTTAGTTATGTCCTCCAGATTCACTTTGATTCTTCAAACAATGAAGCTGAGTATGAGGCACTATTGTATGGGTTGCGTATGGCCATTTCACCCGGTGTCCGGCGCTTGATGGTCTATGGCGACCCAGACTTAGTGGTTAATCAAGTAATGAAGGAATGGGACGTCGGGAGTCCCGCAATGACCGGTTATTGCAATGTAGTGAGAAAGCTAGAGAAGAAGTTTGAGGGGTTAGAGCTCCACCACATACCACAAATCAAGAATCAAGTTGCTGATGATCTAGCGATGATAGGTTCCACTCGGAAGCCTATCCCCAGCAACGTGTTCTTGGAGCATCTCCATACCCCGTCAATACAAGAAGATCCCTTCAAGGAAGAGCTTCCGCAACCAATAAGTTCAACCGACCCGACTGAGATTGAGGTTCCAGCCGTGGTCGACTTGATCATGGAAGTCTTGGTGATCACGCCCGATTGGACGGTACTGTACATCGCATACATTCTCAGGCAGGAGCTCCCAGAGGATGAGGATGAAGCTCGCCACATATTCCGTCGATCCAAAGCCTTCACAATGATAAAAGGACTGCTTTACAGAGAAAGTGTCACAGGAGTGGCTCAGCGCTGCATCACCCCGGAAGAAGGTCGAATGATCCTAAACGATATCCACTTGGGGACCTGTGGTCACCATGCGTCCTCTCGGACCATCGTGGCCAAAGCATACCGAGTGGGATTCTATTGGCCTCGAGCAAATGAGATGGCAAAGGATATAGTTGACAAGTGCGCAGGTTGCCAATTCTATGTCCCACAAGCCTGTGTCTGCCTTGAAGACTATTCCACTCGTCTGGCCGTTTGCAGTCTGGGGATTAGATATGGTTGGACCCTTCAAGACAGGCAGAAGTGGTTTAACCCATTTTCGTGTAACAGTCGACAAGTTCAACAAGTGGATCGAAGCGAAGCCCATCAAAAACCTTGACACGCGCACTGCCATCAGTTTCATCAAGGAGTTGATATTCAAATACGGAGTCCCTCACAGCATTACCATAGATAATGGCTCCAACTTTGATTCTGATGAGTTGAAGATATTCTGTGTGTCCCAAGGCACTCGGGTCAACTATACGTCCGTTGCACACCTGCAGTCGAATGGGCAAGCAAAAAGAGTGAATGGTTTGATCCTTCAAGGGTTAAAACCCCCGACTGATGTGCGACCTCAAGCACACTGCTGGAGCTTGGGTGATTGAATTACCGTCCGTCCTAAGGGGGATGAGAACGACACTGAACCGGTCGACTAACCGAACCCCTTTCTTCTTGGTGTACGGCGCCGAGGCTGTGCTTCCGAGTGACTTGCTGCACAATGCCCCCCGAGTGGAACTCTTTTCAGAAGCTGAAGCAGAGCAGGCACGCGAAGACGCAGTTGATCTCCTGGAAGAGGAACGCGAGATGGCTTTGATCCGGTTGACCATTTATCAGCAAGATCTGCGTCGATTCCATGCTCATAATGTCAGAGGTCGAGCATTTTAGGAAGGATACCTTGTGCTCCGAGTGGATCAGAAACGGCCTCACAAGCTTGCTTCGGCCTGGGAAGGTCTCTTCATCATCACCAAGGTGCTTCACAATGGAGCATGCCACATCTACAATGTAGCCAAGAACATGGACGAGCCACGTGCATGGAACGCAGAGCTGCTTCGTCCTTTCTATACCTAAAATCACTTGACCTGACGAGTTGTAATAAGAGTACTTCAGTTTTCTTTCCAAAGACAAGACTTTTATAGTATCTTAATGATTGATTCCCCGTAATCATTTGTGTCTGGATCCCCCAGTGGGTGGCTTAGCCGCGAACCTGATTCGCCTAAGTTAAAAAACATTCCGAGTGGAGAGCAATCCTCCCACTCGGAGGCTTAGCTGTGACCCGTACTCGCCTAAGTTAAAAAACATTCAGAGTGGAGAACAATCCTCCCACTCCGGGGCTTAGCTGTGACCCCGTACTCGCCTAAGTTAGAAAAAATTCCGAGTGGAGAGCAATCCTCCCACTCGGGAGCTTAGCTGCGACCCCGTACTCGCCTAAGTTAAAAAATGTTCTGAGTGGAGAGCAATCCTCCCACTCGGGGGCTTAGCTGCGACCCCGTACTCGCCTAAGTTAAAAAAAACATTCCGAGTGGAGAGAAATCCTCCCACTCGGGGGCTTATCTGCGACCCCGTACTCGCCTAAGTTAAAACACATTCTGAGTGGAGAGCAATCCTCCCACTCGAGGGCTTAGTTGTGACCCCGTACTCGCCTAAGTTAAAAAACATTCTGAGTGGAGAGCAATCCTCTCACTCGGGGGCTTAGCTGCGACCCCATACTCGCCTAAGTTAAAAAAAAACTTCCAAGTGGAGAGCAATCCTCCCACTCAGGAGCTTAGCTGTGACCCCGTACACGCCTAAGTTAAAAAACGTTCTGAGTGGAGAGCAACCCTCCCACTCGGGAGCTTAGCTGCGACCCCGTACTCGCCTAAGTTAAAAAATGTTCCGAGTGGAGAGCAATCCTCCCACTCGGAGGCTTAGCTGCGACCCTGTACTCGCCTAAGTTAAAAAACATTCCGAGTGGAGAGCAATCCTCCCACTCGGGGGCTTAGCGGCGACCCCGTACTCGCCTAAGTCACAAAGATCCTTTGAGATACGTCACAAATACAACATGCGCTCCATCCCGATCCGCAAGGATGACAAGGTGTCGAATGAACACCGCGCCTGAGCTGCGCCACAAGTACAATGTACTCTCTATCCTGATCCGCAAGGACGACGAGGTGTCGAATAAGCACATCGTCAGACCCACCGTGAAAAGATCTAGTTCACTCAGAATCGAAAGACATTCAAAAGCGATAAAGGCAAAAGCCATGGTATTCAAAGGAAACCAAGTTCAGATGAATCCTGCAAAAGTTCAGAACCACAATGGGCAGAAGTACTCAGGCACCAAGCCTGAAAGAGTTTAACGGTTACATAACCACTCAGCATTCCGAGGAAAATAAAGGTGGGGCATAATGTTTGTTCACTTGGCAGGAGGAGGACTTGTTGGATCGCAAAAGTTGTCAAGGTCGATCCTGTCTGCGATGTGAGTGGCGGTGTCAAGGAAGGTGTCCATAAAAGACTGGAAGCTGGGCTTCTTGGTGTTGGCAACCTTGAGAGTCGCCAGCTTGTCTTCTTTGACATCCTTGCAGTGCACTCGGACTAATGACAGAGCGACATCGGCACCACAACGAGCAGATGACTTCTTCCATTCTTCCACTCGACCAGGGATTTGATTCAGTCGAGTCATCAGAGACTCGAGATCCTGTGAGAGTTCCGTCTAAGGCCAGAGTTCAGCATCAATCCGCATCATTGCCGCCTTCAGACGAGCGAGATAATCCACAGCACTGTCCAGGCGAGACTCCAACCGCAGCACATTCATCACAACATCATCTTTGACAGGAGAGTTTATGGGGTCAAGACATGTCTCGACCCGCCCAGTTTCCGCCTCGAAGTCTTCACAAAGTTCTGCACAGTCGGAGAAGCAGTGAATCGACAGTTTAACAAGACGTGTCGGTCGACATCAACAAATCAGACGAACAAGAGGAAATACCTTCAAGCTTCAAGACCAACTTCACAGCAAGCTGCCCTAGATAAGACTCCAATTCGCTCTTCTTGGCCTTGAGACTTCCAACTTTGTTAGTCAAGCTTTCCTTGTCCTTCTTTAGTCACGCAACCTACTGGTTGGCTTCAGAAACGGCAGTCTTCAACTTGGAGTTCTCCCCTTCCAACTTGTTAACTGAGGCCAACTTCTTGTCCGCAAGTGTCGTTTTCTCTCGCGCCTCCTCCTGGGCTGCGGCAAGATCTTGATCCTTCTTCTCTAGAGCCTGCTTCATTTTCTCTAAAGAAATAACATTCTTCAGACGAGCTTGGAGTTGACGGTTGTCACTATGCACATCTGTTTGAGTGGAGTCGCTCGTTTCAAAGAGACTAAAAGAAAAAAAGGGAGACATAATCATAAGGTTGACAGTCAACGAATGGTTACCTCCCATGGTAGCTGCTTCATCCTGGGCCTTCTTGAGGTTCTTCTTGGCCAGTTCCAGATCAAGGTTGAGGATAATCTGCTTCTTCTCTAGTTCAGAAAATTGGGCTCCAAGATCACAAGACTTGCAATCAGCAAATAAGATATGTTAGCCGACGGAAACAAAAGTCAATCATAGCGAAAGTTGCTCTAAGACTACTGTTGAATCAAACATTCAACAGTAGTCTCGGGGACTACACCCAGTGGGTGCACTTGGTGTGCCCCCACTGGTCCGCTTTTACACTCGACATGGTCTGCCCAACAAGAGTAAAAAAAGGGATTCTCATACCCCAGCCGACTACCAGCAGTCGACCACGGTCTTGGGGACTACACCCAGTGGGTGCACTCTGCGTGTCCCCGCTAGTTCAGAAAAACACTCAACTCAACCTGGTCGACTCAAGTGGAAGAACTATTCAGCTCTAAGTCAGAAACACCCTAGTGGGTGATTGGATGTGAAATGCAAACCCGTGATATATGCACATAAAAGGTTCCAAAACGCTCACCCAAGGACACTGTATGGGTAGTGAAGAAACAGTCACAACTATCACTACTCAAGTTACAAGTCGGAAACCAACTAACCTTGACGTTGGCTTGCAGAGCGGTGCTGGCGCTGTAGACAACCTAACTGGCCTCATGCACCACCTTCATCTGGTGCATCACGAGGTTTGCCTGGAGAAGGGCCTCCCTGGCGGCACTTGGTGGGTCGTCTGGAGTCTGGTATGCAATGAAGAGCGATGATGGCAGTACAGTCAAAGCAGTCACAGGGTCGAAAGCATGGAGTTGTACTGGAGCGGTAGAGGCCTGAACAGTCGACCCCGAAGGATGGTCAATCAACAGTGGATTGGCAAAGGTAACATTGGTCCGAGCCGGATCTCCGGATCGCTGGACCACTATCTCAGGCATCGATGTCGACTGAGGCACCTGACCCTCGTTCGTTTTCCTGCTTGAGGCCCTGCCCCTCCTTCTCCTCTCTATCAGAGGCACTTCTTCATCATCATCCGGAAGCTCAATGACGTCCCGCGGAGTTGCAACAAAAAACAACCTTGAAAGTTCAATCGACCAACAACCCAGTCGGCAGAATAAATTCAAGTTGGAAAGAATGTACCAACTCTGGAAGTGGCCGCGTCATCAGCCTCCTCATCACCTGGGGCCTTGTCAACATCCATGGAAGTCGCAGAGGTTGCAGCACTGAAAAAGCTCATAATCCACTTGGTCAAAGCAGAAGTATGAATCGGTAGAAGAAAACGCACAAAGATAGAGCACTCACCCAGAGGCGACAGGAACGTCCATCCTGATCTTGGGCAAGGTCTTTCGAGCCTTTGAAGGGGTGACCTTGGGTTGCTTGGCGATCTTCCCCATCAGCTCCGGAGTCGAAGTTCGAGTGCGCTTGTGTACTTGGGTACTCGGAGCCACGGTCTTGCCGCGCCCGCCCGCCGGATCTTGGAGTCGCTTGGATCGACGCTCTGAGCGAGGTGGTGAGTCGACTACCTCTTCATCGTTCGACTCATCACTTTCTTCCTTGTTGTCATCTTTTGGAGATTGCCAGTCACTGCTCTCTTTTGCGCTGTCCTCTCCCTCCTGGTCTTGCTCTAGGGCTTGTTCACCATTGGGCATTGAGTACATCTCAGTATAAACCTACAAGACAAGAATTCAACCAAATATCAGTCAGATTCAGAAACAGTTGCAAGACAGATTGAAGTACACTCGGTAGCGAAGATCGGACCTTGTCTGGCTAGTTGTTGGTGTCGAATGGATCGACTCTCCTAGCTCCCCTGGGGTTATCCTTGTTTCCTGTAATGCCCTTCAGCCACAGGGCCACCGTCTCATCCGTAACATCCTCTGGGTGAACTCAAGCGGTGTCATTGGCTCCTAAGTACATCCACACCGAGTGGTCATGAGCTTGGAGCGGCTGGATGCGTCGACTGAGAAACGCCTCCAACAAATCCATGTCAGTTACACCCTGATGGACCAATTGGACCACCCTCTCGACCAACATGTTCGTTTCCACCCTCTCCACGGTGGTCACTTTCAGTGAAGAAGTTTGATGAGCACGATCTAAGGAAAAAGGGGGAAGACCGGTCGACTGACCGGGGGTCGCAATATCCTGGCAGTAGAACCAGGTCGACTGCCAGCCCCTGACCGACTCAGGAAGTGTCATGGGAGGGAAAGCGATCCTCTTCCTCATCCGGATCCCCAGACCCCTGCACATCTGGATCATGTGCGTCCTCTCGTCACTCGAATTCGCCTTCTTCACGATCTGAGAGCGGATTGTGAAGATGTGTTTGAAAAGACCCCAGTGCGGTCGACAACCCAAGAAATTCTCACACATGGACACAAACGCGGCGAGGTGCGTGATGGTGTTGGGAGAGAACTGGTGGAGCTAAGCATCGAAAAAGTTCAACAAGCCCCGGAAAAAAGGATGCGGAGGAAGGGAGAAACCATGGTCGACATGGGTAGCAAGGAGGACGCACTCACCTGACCGCGGCTAAGGCTCCATCTCCCCCTCCAACAGCCTTGCGGCCCCGGCAGCGATCAAACCAGAGTCAGCCAGCTCCTCCAAATCCTCTAGCCGGAGCGGAGATCGGATCTAATCGCCCTAGATCCAGCCCGACGGCAGCGCGGACCTCGACGACGACCCCGATTCGTCTTCTTGCCTTTCGCCGCCCCCGTCGCCTTCTTCATGCACTCCAGCGCTGCCATCTTGTCCTTCAAAATGGTGGCGGGGCGGCGGTGTCGAAGGCGGAGGAAAAAGATGCAGTGGAGAAGCGGAGAAGGAAGAGGGAGAATGAATGTGCACAGTGCAGATGCCTCGGCCATGATGCCTTTCAAGAACCCTCTTCTGAGTGGCTGACGCATGGGCCCGAGCGATCTTTTCAAATCCCGCAACAACCGCGTGCCGGATACATGGCGAAAAAGGTGGCGCAGAAATCAAGGCGCCCCTGTCTATCCGTCCCGCTTACTGCGGCGCGCTCCGCCTCGTGCACTTCCCAAAATTTTGAATCCCGTGAGATCCGGGATACGTAGCAACCAGTCACGCCCAAGATTTTGCACCAAAGTAGCACTCGATGAGTGCCAGTATAAATCCACTCGACAACTTCTGAATCAATCAAGGCGACTGAAACAAAGCCGAAGTTCCAGCATGGGCCTTCAATCCAGCATGGGTACTTGTGAAGCACAAGAGTCAAGGCAAGGCTAACTTCAACCTTCTTTTCACTCGGACCTCAATCCATTCAGGGGCTAATGATGATGTCATAAACCTAGGGTAGGGTCATAGGCCTGACCTATACGCCCTACCCGGTCACTACCCTAGAAGCAAAGACATTCAAAGGACAACAGAGAGTACCAATTGAAGTCGTCGAGTGCAATCCACTCGACCAGTCATCTCATTCGGGTACCCCTCCCTCCTGGTATCACTCGACCAAGATGAAGCCATTCGACTATACAAGAAACCACTCGACCTACAGAAGACCAGGAGTCACTCAGGACAACAACGGTCAGGCGTTCACTCCATAGTCTTAAAGGTCATTAAATACACTTTATAGCTGGCATTACTACTAACGCCCTATCTTTATGTACATTGAACCCCTGTAACGGAGGTGGGCTAGGGTCCTGGCGCACTCTATATAAGCCACCCCCTCCTCTGGGACAAGGGTTCGCACCCCCTATAACCCACACTCCCATTCCAGTCGACCGCCTTAGGGCACCGAGATGTAGGGCTTTTACCTCCTCCGAGAGTGGCCTGAACTCGTAAACCTCGTGTGTACAATCTCGACATAGCTAGGGCCTTGCCTCCTCATACGTACCCCCTATTCTTACTGTTAGACTTAGTACCACGACAAGCGGGTCACAGCCAGCGGTGGAGTCCACAATCTTATCAATCTGCGACAAAGGGAAGGAGTCCTTCAGGCATGCTTTGTTTATGTCGGTGAAGTCAATACAAAGTCTCCACTTCCCATTTGCCTTATGAACAACCACAGGATTTGCCAACCAAGTTGGGTGTAGCACTCCTCTAACCAAGCTTGTTGTATCTAGTTTTTGGATTTATTGGGCAATGAACTCTTGCCACTCCAAAGCCTGATTTCTGACCTTCTACTTGACAGGTCTCGCATTAGGGCAGAAGACAAGGTGGTGCTCAATCACCTCCCTAGGAACACTGGGGATATTTGATGGTTGCCATGCAAACACATCAATATTCCCCCGTTGGAAGCCAACAAGCGCGCTTTTCTATTTGCCATCAGGGTAGCACTCATGGGAAAGGTACCGCCAGTGCCATCCTCCCTTGCAGAGACTTGCTTCGTAGCAGGTGGTGACACCTTGATCTTCTTGCTCTTGCCGGTAGAGCTCTCTGGCATGTCCTCAACAGGTGCACAATGCTCCAAAGAGGTGCGCTTCTCGGAGTCCTTATCATAGGTCTTGTCGGTCTTCTTCTTCTTTCCTCCCCCGGGGGCTTTGCCGGTAGGAGCATGTGCCTTGATGGCAGACGCTATGACTGCTTCCCAGTAGAGCTTGTTGGCGCATATAACTACGCCCTTCTTGTCGGAGTGGATGGTGATGATGCTCATCGGGCCCCACATCGTCAAAGTGTTATAGGCGTAATGTAATGCTGCCATAAACTTTGCCAAAGCCAGACGACCAAGAATCCCATTGTAGGGCAATGGTATCTTGACGATGCTGAAACGACCTTCTCGGTCCGATAGTTTAGTTCGGTTCCAAAAGTGACCAACAATGTGATCTCGCCGGTGGGATGGCTCCTCCCCTAATTGACCCTCGAAACGTCCCCATTTCTTGGAGATCTCCATCAGAGATTTGCAGCCTCATGATCACATTGGGGGAGATCAGGTTCAAGCCGGCCCCACCATCAACCAACACTTTCGTCACCTTGAGGTTGCGAATTGTTGGAGAAACCAACAACGGCAAACACCCGACCATAGTAGTGCGGCTAGGGTGGTCCTCGGTGTCAAAAACGATGGGTGTGTCAGACCACTTGAGCGGCTTTTGCGCCTCTATTGTTGGCTCATCCACATTGACCTCACGCGCCCACTACTTGAGCTGGCGGTGAGAGGAGTGCAAAGATACACCTCATCAACACACATGGCCCCCACAACCTTCTGGAATTCCTGTCCGTCAGATTCTTCGTCAATGTCATCACCGTCATCCTTGCCCTCCTTCTTATCACGGCCGCGAGCAGGCTTCTCCTTCTGCTGTTGAACCTTGGCACGGTGTCCCCCACAGCCACCTCGGTTCTTATTGCTGGATCCACCAACACCATCCTGGCCCTTGTCCTTGTCATGCTTCTCGTACTCTTGCTTTTGCTTTTCGGCAAGCTGCTCCACTTACCGGCAGTCATTGGGATCATGGCCCTTGGTGTGTGGATCTTGTAGTATTGCTTGCCGGAACCCCCCATCTTCTCGCCTGCCGCAGCCTCTTGACAACCAGCGCATCCGGCAAGCTCCTTGCCGGGGCTGCCAGTCTTGGGCTTCTTGGCGGCATCTGAGTTGCCGAAACTCTCGACTAGCATCACTGCCTTGCCTTTGCGCTTGCGATTGCACTTTCGGCCTGTCTTCTTCGATGTGGATGCGTCATTATCCTCAGAATCAATCTCGGCTCTGGCCTCCTCCCTGGGAAGTATCCACCCCTCTTCAGCACATGTGCACTTGTCCGCCAAAGCGTACAAGTCGTTGACGGTCTTCACTCGCTCGATGTTCAACTCATCCCGCATCCGACGTTGCGAACATCCGTGTGGAATGAAGCAATCACAGCTTCAGGGTGCACATCGGGTGTGCAATGGTGCACACGGCTGAACTGCTGGACATATTTGCGAAGGGATTCGCCATCCTTCTATAGAATCAAGTGGAGGTAACAAGGCTGCCCCAGAGGCTCATGGCCCCTGATGTAGGCCCCTACAAACGCATGACACAAGTCCGACAAAGAAGAGATGGGGCCCTACGATAAGTTCATCAGCCAAGATCTCACGTTAGGCTTGAGCGCCAACGGAAAATAGTTGGCGAGAACCTTGTCTTCTCTGCCACCGGCATCTTGCACTGCGATGGTGTAGATTTCGGGAAACTCGGTCGGATTAAGCTTGACGTCGTATTTCTCCTACATGTTAGGCTTGAAACCTAGGGTGTGGGGCCACTGAACTTGCCACAGCTCACAGGTAAACGCTGGGCATCCCACATCATAGGGCAGGAACCTCAATGCATGCTCATTCACCATTGTCCCTCCTCGCACGTCTGATCGATGGTGCATGATGTCGCTTGAAACTGTGTTAGTATTTCCCCAAAGAGGAAGGGATGATGCAGCACAGCTACGGTAGGTATTTCCCTCAGTTATGAAACCAAGGTATCAATCCATTAGGAGAACCAAGCAACATTATGTAAATGGTACCTGCACACAAAGAACAAATACTTGCAACCCGACACCCAAGAGGGGTTGTCAATCCCCCCACGATAAAAAGATAGATAGATTTGTGGTAGATTGGATAAATAGCTCTCTATAAAACATGAAATAAAATAAGTAATAAAAATGCAGCAAGGTATTTTTGGATTTTTGGAATAGTAGATCTGAAAATAAAAGCGAATAAAAATAGATCTCAAAGCAAATATGATAAAGAATATACCTGGGGGCTGTAGATTTCATTAGTGGCTTCTCTCGAGAAAATAGCACACGGTGGGTAAACAAACTACTGTTGGGAAATTGATAGAAGATCGAATAATTATGACGATATCCAGGCAATGATCATTATATAGGCATCACATCCAAGATTAGTAGACCGACTCCTGCCTTCATCTACTACTATTACTCCACCGCTATCGAGCACTCATGAATCATCGGAGAGGCACCCATGAGGATGATGAACCCCTCTGTGATGGTGTCTAGATTGGATCTCATAGTTCTAGAACTTGTGGCGGCCGGAATTGCTTTTCGTCGACTCCCCTAGGGTTTCTAGAATATTAGGGTATTTATAGGGCGAAGAGGCGATGCAAGGAGGCTCCGAGGTGGACACAACCCCCCTGGGCGCGCCCTGCTGGGTTGTGCTCCCCTCGGGCCTCCCCTCTGGTTCTTCTTTGGCCCACTGGGTGTCTTCTGGTCCAGAAAAATTCTCCAAAAAGTTTCGCTACGTTTGGACTCCGTTTGGTACTGATATTCTGCGAAGTAAAAAACAAATAAAAAAACAGCAACTAGCACTGGGCACTATGTCAATAGGTTAGTCCCAAAAATGATATAAAGTTTCTATAAAATGATTGTAAAACATCCAAGAATGATAATATAACAGCATGGAACAAGCAAAAATTATAGATACGTTGGAGACGTATCAGCGCGCTTCCAGGCGCTGCTTGATGGTGGTTCGAGCATCCTCAGCACGCAGGTCGTGGAGGACCTGGCGTTGGTCTAGGTGGCAATTCCGGCGGCATGGCGGATTGGACGATGCCATAGACATATCGTCACAGGCGTCGACCCACTGGCTATGTCGTACTTGCCGAGGAGGGGACTGCACAGTTGGTGCACCATTCCCAGTACGCGCACCAGCCCCTTATACTGGCGTTGTTGGCTGCCATTGAGAGGGCCCTCTCGGTCGGGCCCCATCATTGTTGGTGAAGCCCACAAGGCTTTGGATGGTGGCACGCCACTCATCCATCTTCTCCAGAGCTGGAGGAAAGTTCAATAGTAGTTTGACCTGTGCCAATGCCTCCGCCACTGACGTGGGCATGACTGGGCGCAAGGACTGAGATGCAACTCGACTTCTGTGCGGGCCAGAAGGAACTCCATCTCTGTCTTGCTGCACCGATCGATGCTTGTCGGTAGTTTGATGTGACGGTAGGCCATGCGCACCATGGGATGGGTGCACATGCTCCTTGCCTGGACGCTGACCAGGGTCGACGTGTTGCGGGGAGGCGCCTCGCTTCCATCTTGCGATGGCCTCAGTGTGCGCCCCGTCATTTTGTTGTTCTAGGACCCCGCGGCGCCGTCCTTCGATGTAGCCACAATGAGTGGGACGCAGCGTCGCCTTTCGACATAGCGACACGTGGATCCTAGCTCCAAGCCGAGTGGCCACTCCCGTCACCGGTAGCTGACAGCTTAGAGCCAGACGGTGCACCCACCATCACGCTCTTCTTCTTTGGCGCCATGGATGAAGAAGATGTATAAACTTGCACGAGAATTGTTGGAGTAGATCCGCACAAGCGATCCCCCTGCCTGGTGTGCCAAAGAAGGGGTACGGCAATCTATGGGACCATCATGACCACTTTGCAGTTCGGCTGGGGTGATCGATGAGCATAGAGAGAAAATCCAACAAGTTCACACATGAGCTTTTTCCCAGGTTCGGGCCACCGTAAAGGCATAAACCCTACTCCTGCTGTGGGTGGATTGACTTGGGGCTCAAGTTACAAGCGTAGCTTGCCGCAAAAGTACGATCAAGGTGCAACTACCGTGTAAGCGTGAGCAAAGTGTCGACCCAGGCCAAGGTAGCCATGGGCCTCCTTTTATAGACAAAAAGGGGTCACATAGTGGCAACACGGTCATTGCCTCTTATGAATAGTGGTCTCGATGCTATCCAACCAAATCCTGTCGGACTAGGAAAAGGGCATTTAATGCACCATGAACTGATACCCATCCTTTAGCAAAAGGTGTCTCTCCTTCTGTGGCGTCGACGTGGACGAGCCTATCTTGACACATCCACCAGAAGGGTGTCAATAAAGTTGGCCTGCATGCGATGTGTTGACATGCATCCCGATAATCCTCTTCAAGTTGCTTTCCCGCTCGACACCTAATCTTGAAAAGCCATCAGTTGATCAATGAGGTGGAGCGGTCGAAAAGGGCGAAGGAGGAACTTCCCGGCAAGGAGCTTGCTGGGTCTTGGCTTGCCGGTGTGAAGCTTGCCGGCAACTTCTCGATGACCTGTCGGGAGGTCTTCTTCACGGCCTTGTATATCAGTGACTTGAGTCTTGTATGCAGTAGCCCTCCGGCAAGCCTTGCCGGCGGGAAGGCTACAACTGCTTGTGCACAAGTCAGGGTACTAAGATACCTATATCTTGGTACACCGACACCCATGTTGGGTAAAAATATCCCTGGCTGGTTGCTCCAACCCGTACACACAAACCATAAACAGCAGTTGTTGTTCCACTAGCTAAACATTTGATCTGGACTTCAATGTCATGCTTAAATCACATCAAGGAATATTCTGTCAAGGTTGTCAGATTTATGTGAAGCGTCTCAAACCCCCATACATGGGGGCCCTCATATTTATGTATTGGTATTAACTTGAGGTATAAGACGCTGCTGTTGGAGATCAACCGTGAGAGAGAGATTTACATGGAGGAGATCGAGAGAGATGGAGATAAGAGTACAAAGATAAAATACAATGTCTATCTCCTAACTACTCCTGGATCCCCGCATAAGGTGGTTGGCCAGACCTATTTGAGACGTGACATACTGCATGTTTAACACCCTCCCATAATCATAACTTTACCAAGTTAAGGTTACGTTTAAATTCCTCAAATGGTCGTGTAGACAATACTTTTGTAAACCCATCTGCAACCTGATATTCTGAATGCACAAACCAAATTTCCAGTTCTTTGCTGGCAACTCTTTCTCTGACAAAGTGGTAATCAATCTCAATATGCTTTGTTCTTGCATGGAAAACAGGATTAGCTGACAAATAGGTGGCACCAAGATTATCACACCAAAAGCATGGAGTTTGTATATGACTTATCCCAAGTTCTTTTAGCATAGATTTGACCCAGATAATCTCTATTGTGGCATTTTCTAATGCCTCGTATTCTGCTTTACTGCTTGATCTTGAAACTGTAGCATGTTTCCTTGCACACCATGATATTAAGTTTGGCACAAAAAATACTGCAAAACCACCTGTTGATCATCTATCATCCAAACATCTTGCCCAGACAGAGTCAGAGAAAGCACTGACAAGTTGTGACTGCATCATTTGATGAACTTGTAACAATGATGTCATCAACATATATAAGCACAAATATGGACGTATTTTGACTTATTATAAATGAACAATGATGTCTCAGATCAAGAAGGAGTAAAACCAAGTGTTCGTGGTTTTGAACTCAAACAAGAGTACCATGCCCTAGGAACCTGCTTCAGTCCATACACAGATTTATCAAGTCTGCATACATGAAACGGTTTATGCTTATCCTCAAAACTAGGAGGTTGTTTCATATATACTTCCTCTTCCAGAACACCATGAAGAAACGCATTATGTACATCTAGTTGTCTGAGACACCATCCTCTTGATACAACAATGGACAAAACAAGACGAAAAGTAGCAGCCTTGACAACAGGACTAAATGTGTCCTCATAATCTATGACATACCTTTGCTTGAACCCTTTCACAACAAGTCTGGCTTTATAGCAGTCTATCATGCCATCTGACTTTTTCTTTATCCTAAACACCCACTTGCAATCAATTATATTTTTACCTCGGTGTGCAGGAACTAGGTGCCAAGTTTTAGTTTTCTAAAGTGCCTGAAACTCTTCCTCCATGGCCTTTCTCCACTTTCAATCAATACATGATTCGCGAGAAGTACTTGGTTCTCCTGTTGAGCAAGTGAAACCAAACTTGATTTTATAATTTACTGGTCCAATTACCCATGCACGAAGATGTGTGCGTGCTGGAGAAATCTACTGCCGACTCACTGCATAAGGATCAGGCACAGAAGATCCGAGATGCTACTCAGGAGGAGAAAATCCCGGCGATCTTGAGGACGCCCTGCCGCCTACAAGACTCACCGGATCGTCTGCGACCGGAGGAGAAGTTGGAGACGTGATGCGTGCCATAGAGGATCTGAGCAAGCCGACCGGGTCCGGGTCAGCAGCAGCCGACTGGCACAGGGCCTACCAGACGTAGACCCGCGGCTCGGTGGAGAATCGCGTGGGTGGCTGGTCCCCAGGCCATGATTGGCCCAGTGGAGGCGCGTCATGATGCGTTGATTCGCCTGAGGTGCAAGCGTGGGTTGATGTCTACTACACAACCTTCTTCTTGTAGACGTTGTTGGGCCTCCAAGTGCAGAGGTTTGTAGGACAATAGCAAATTTCCATCAAGTGGATGACCTAAGGTTTATCAATCCGTAGGAGGCGTAGGATGAAGATGGTCTCTCTCAAGCAACCCTGCAACCAAATAACAAAGAGTCTCTTGTGTCCCAAACACACCCAATACAATGGTAAATTGTATAGGTGCACTAGTTCGGCGAAGAGATGGTGATACGAGTGCAATATGGATAGTAGATATAGGTTTTTGTAATCTAGAAATATAAAAACAGCAAGGTAACTAATGATAAAAGTGAGCGTAAATGGTATTACAATGCTAGGAAACAAGGCATAGGGTTCATACTGTCACTAGTGCAAGTTCTCTCAACAATAATAACATAATTGGATCATATAACTATCCCTCAACATGCAATAAAGAGTCATTCCAAAGCCACTAATATCGGAGAACAAACAAAGAGATTATGGTATGGTACGAAACCACCTCAAAGTTATCCTTTCTGTTCTATCTATTCAAGAGTCTGTAGTAAAATAACATGAAGCTATTCTTTCTGTTCAATCCATCATAGAGTTCATACTAGAATAACACCTTAAGACACAAATCAACCAAAATCCTAATGTCACCTAGATACTCCATTGTCACCTCAAGTATCCGTGGGTATGATTATACGATATGCATCACACAATCTCAGATTCACCTATTCAACCAACACAAAGTACTTCAAAGAGTGCCCCAAAGTTTCTACCGGAGAGTCAAGATGAAAACGTGTGCCAACCCTTATGCATAGGTTCATGGGCGGAACCCGCAAGTTGATCACCAAAACATACATCAAGTGGATCACGTGATATCCCATTGTCACCACAGATAAGCACGGCAAGACATACATCAAGTGTTCTCAAATCCTTAAAGATTCAATCTAATAAGATAACTTCAAAAGGAAAACCCAATTCATCACAAGAGAGTAGAGGGGGAGAAACATCATAAGATCCAACTATAATAGCAAAGCTCGCGATACATCAAGATCGTGCCATAGAGAGAACACAAGAGAGAGAGAGAGATCAAACACATAGCTACTGGTACATACCCTCAGCCCCGAGGGTGAACTACTCCCTCCTCGTCATGGAGAGCGTCGGAATGATGAAGATGGCCACCGGTGAGGGATCCCCCTCCGGAGGGTGCCGGAACGGGATCCCAAGAGGTTTTTGGTGGCTACAGAGGCTTGCGGCGGCGGAACTCCCGATCTATCTTGTTCTTCAATGGTTTTAGGGTATATGGGAATATATAGGCGAAAGAAGTCGGTCGGGGGAGTCTCGAGGGGCCCACGAGACAGGGGGCGTGCCCAGTAGGGGGGCGCACCCCCCACCCTCATGGCCACCTCGAAGCTTCCTTTACTTCAACTCCAAGTCTCCTGGATCACGTTCGCTCCAAAAATCACGCTCCCGAATGTTTCATTCCGTTTGGACTCTGTTTGATATTCCTTTTCTTGGAAATACTGAAATAGGCAATAAAATAGCAATATGGGTTGGGCCTCCGGTTAATAGGTTAGTCCCAAAAGTAATATAAAAGTGTATAATAAAGCCCGTAATCATTCAAAATAGATAATGAAATAGCATGAATGCTTCATAAATTATAGATACGTTGGAGACGTATCAGCATCCCCAAGCTTAATTCCTACTCGTCCTCGAGTAGGTAAATGATAAAAGAAAGAATTTATGAAGTGTGAATGCTAGAAGGTGCACAAGTTTGATCAATGATAATTTCAATCACCTTTTCTAGCATGATTATATGTCATAACAGTAGTTCATCTCATAAAACTTCTCAAGATCAAGTAACAAGCTATTCACATGTTAAAGCATAGACCATAAACTTTCTTGAAAACTAGCAAACTTCATTCTCAGTCATCAAACAATTACAATTCATCCTATTTTCAGGAAGGGTCTATGTCAGAGCTTTGATTTAGCAAACTCCACATACTCAACTATCATATAGTCTTCTACAATTGCTAACACTCACGCAATACTTATGGTTATGGAGTTTTAATCGGATACTAAGAAACATAGGGGCTTATAATTTCGCCTCCCAACGTATTCACCTTTGGGTGATGTCAACAATAATAGTTCATGCTAACTTACATCCAATTGGATATATATATATATATATGACAAATGTTTCCTACAAGCAGTGGTAGTTACCACCACTTGCGTTTTGTATGTTGTATGTAGTATCTGTCAAAATTGAGAGTATGTACATGTAGTATGTAGTATATAACAATGATTAGGTAGTATATATACTAATTTTTAGGTAGTATATACCATGTTTTGAGTATGCTATTTTTTACGTACAAATATGTACGTATTTCACAAATATAACAAAAATTATGGGTTCATATGTAATTTTTTCATGTAACTTGCTTTGAAATATCTTAGATATAATATACGAATATATTTAAAATGATAAAGTAGTATATATAGTACTACATGGTAGTATATGAGACATATGGGGTAACTACCACCGGGTGGTAGGATGGATTTTCCCTATATATATATCCGGATCTTTCCAACACGAGGTGCTTGCCAAAGGATAAAATGAAAAAGGGAAAGGTGAAGATCACCTTGACTCTTGCATAAAAGTAAAAGATATAAAGTAAAAGATAGGCCCTTCGCAGAGGGAAGCAGAGGTTGTCATGCACTTTTATGGTTGGATGCACAAAATCTTAATGCAAAAGAACGTCACTGTATATTGCCACTTGTATATGGACCTTTATTATGCATTCCGTCGCTTTTATTGCTTCCATAACAAGATCGTATAAAGCTTATTTTATTCACACTAATAGATCATACATATTTAGAGAGCAATTTTTTATTGCTTGCACCGATGACAACTTACTTGAAGGATCTTACTCAATCCATAGGTAGGTTTGGTGGACTCTCATGGCAAAACTGGGTTTAAGGATATTTGGAAGCACAAGTAGTATCTCTACTTGGTGCAAGGAATTTTGGCTAGCATGAGGGGGAAAGGCAAGCTCAACATGTTTGAATGATCCATGATAATATACTTTAACTGAGATGTAAGAAAACATAACCCATTACGTTGTCTTCCTTGTCCAACATCAACTCTTTAGCATGTCGTACTTAATGAGTGCTCACAATTATAAAAGATGTCTAGGATAGTATATTTATATGTGAAATCTGTCTTCCTTCAATATTAATTCATGAATTGTTCAAATGACCAATACAATGCTTGCTAACCTTCAATAAATTTACAACCTCTACTTCTTAGATGCGAAGTCATTACTCCCCATGGGATAAGCAAATGAGACATATACAATTTCAGATTTATGACATTAAACTCATTCAACCATTTACTCATAGGATATAAGTGAAGCACACAAGTAAATGACAAACTACTCCAAAAAGATATAAGTGAAGATCAATGAGTAGCTAAATAATTATGTGACTATGTGAAGACTCTCTCTCAGAAAAGAATTTCAGATCTTAAGTACTTTATTCAAACAGTAAGCAAAGCAAAATAAAATGACATTGCAAGGATAGCACAACTCATGTGAAGAAGCAAAAACTTAGGCTCAACCGATACTAACCGATAGTTGTTGAAGAAGAAAGGTGGGATGCCTCACGGGGCATCCCCAAGCTTAGATGCTTGAGACTTCTTGAAATATTATCTTGGGGTGCCTTGGGCATCCCCAAGCTTGAACTTTTGTGTCTCCTTAATTCCTCTCATATCATGGTTTCTCTTTTTATCAAAAGCTTCATCCACAGCAAACTCAACAAGAACTCGTGAGATAGGTTAGTATAAACCAATGCAAAACCTTATGATTTTCTACTGTAACAAATCACTAAAATTATTATTCAACATTGCATACTAAATGCCTCTGCATATTTAATACTCCTATCCTCAAATAGAATCATTAAACAAGCAAACATATGCAAACAATGCAACCATAACAGCAATCTGCCAAAATAGTATAGTCTGTAAAGAATGCAAGATTCATCACACTTCCCTAACTCCAAAAATTATAATAAAAATACCTCACTGTAGAAGATTTATCAGAGCTCAATATGCAAAAAGTTTCAACATTATACCATTCTTTGACTTTTCTAGGGAATTTGTGCAACAGCGGTAAACTTTCTGTTTTCAAACAACAACATGTATACTAGCAAAATAAGCATGGTAAAGGCTATCCTTGATTTTTATTGAAAATAAAGATGCAAAACATTATTCTAAATAACAGCAAGCAAAACTAACAAAATAAAATGATGCTCCAAGCAAAACACATATCATGTGGTGAATAAAAATATAGCTCCAAGTAAAGTTACCGATAAACGAAGACGAAAGAGGGGATGCCTTTTGGGGCATCCCCAAGCTTAGGCTCTTGGTTGTCCTTGAATATTACCTTGGGGTGCCTTGGGAATCCCCAAGCTTAGGCTCTTGCCACTCCTTATTCCATAGTCCATCGAATCTTTACCCAAAACTTGAAAACTTCACAACACAAAACTCAACAGAAAACTCGTAAGCTCCGTTAGTATAAGAAAATAAAACCACCACTTAGGTACTATAATAAACTCATTCTAAATTCATATTGGTGTAATATCTAATGTACTCCAACTTATCTACGGTTCATACCCTCCGATACTACTCATAGATACATCAAAATAAGCAAACAACACATAGAAAACAGAACAGTCTAGTAATCTGTATCAAACGTATACTTCTGGAACTCCAAAAATCCTACCAAATTAGAAAGTCCTAAGAAATTTGTGTACCAATCCACAGCAAAAATAATCAGATCAGAAGCACGTTTCTGTGAATTATCAAAACTAAATTAGTGGATGCAAAAGTTTCTGATTTCCAGCAGGATCAACACAACTATCACCGTAAGCTATCCTAAAGGTCTTACTTGGCACATTATTGAAACAAAAGCTATAAAACATGATTACTACAGTAGCATAATCATGTGGACACACAAAAACAGTAAGGGTAAATATTGGGTTGTCTCCCAACAAGCTCTTTTCTTTAATGCCTTTCCAGCTAGGCATGATGATGACAATGATGCTCACATAAAAGATAAGAATTGAAACATAACAGGAGCATCATGAAGCATATGACTAGCACATTTAAGTCTAACCCACTTCCTATGCATAGGGATTTTGTGAGAAAACAACTTATGGGAACAATAATCAACTAGCATAGGAAGGTAAAACAAGCATAGCTTCAAGATTTTCAACACATAGAGAGGGAACTTGACATTATTGCAATTCCTACAGGCATATGTTCCTCCCTCATAATAATTTTCAGTAGCATCATAAATGAATTCAACAATATAACCAGCACATAAAGCATTCTTTTCATGATCTACTTGCATAGAGAATTTACTACTCTCCACATAAGCAAAACTCTTCTCATTCGGAATAGTGGGAGCAAACTCAACAAAAGAATTATCATGTGAGGCATAATCCAATTGAAAACTAAAATCATGATGACAAGTTTCATAGTTATGTCTATTCTTTGTGGCATACAAGTCATCACAATAATCATCATAGATAGCAACTTTGTTCTCATAATTAATTGGAACCTCTTCCAAAATAGTGGATTCATCATTAAATAAAGTCATGACCTCTCCAAATCCACTTTCATCAATATAACCATCATAAATAGGAGGCATGCTATCATAATAAATTTGCTCATCAAAACTTGGGGGATAAAAAATATCATCTTCATCAAACGCTTCCCCGAGCTTGTGGCTTTGCATATCATTAGCGTCATGGATATTCAAATAATTCACACTAACAACATTGCAATCATGCTCATCATTCAAACATTTAGTATCAAACATTTTATAGACTTCTTCTTCTAGTACTTGAGCACAATTTTACTTTTCATCATACTCACGAAAGATATTAAAAAGATGAATCGTATGAGACAAACACAATTCCATTTTTTGTAGTTTTCTTTTATAGACTAAACTAGTGATAAAACAAGAAACAAAAAAGATTCGATTGCAAGATCTAAAGATATACCTTCAAGCACTCACCTCCCCGGCAACGGCGCCAGAAAAGAGCTTGATGTATACTATACAACCTTCTTCTTGTAGACGTTGTTGGGCCTCCAAGTGCAGAGGTTTGTAGGACAGTAGCAAATTTCCCTCAAATGTATGACCTAAGGTTTATCAATCCGTAGGAGGCGTAGGATGAAGATGGTCTCTCTCAAGCAACCCTGCAACCAAATAACAAAGATTCTCTTGTGTCCCCAACACACCCAATACAATGGTAAATTGTATAGGTGCAGTAGTTCGGCGAAGAGATGGTGATATGAGTGCAATATGGAGAGTAGATATAGGTTTTTGTAATCTAGAAATATAAAAACAGCAAGGTAACTAATGATAAAAGTGAGCGTAAACGGTATTGCAATGCTAGGAAACAAGGCATAGGGTTCATACTTTCACTAGTGCAAGTTCTCTCAACAATAATAACATAATTGGATCATATAACTATCCCTCAACATGCAACAAAGAGTCATTCCAAAGCCACTAATAGCGGAGAACAAACAAAGAGATTATGGTATGGTACGAAACCACCTCAAAGTTATCCTTTCTGTTCTATCTATTCAAGAGTCTGTAGTAAAATAACATGAAGCTATTCTTTCCGTTCAATCCATCATAGAGTTCATACTAGAATAACACCTTAAGACACAAATCAACCAAAATCCTAATGTCACCTAGATACTCCATTGTCACCTCAAGTATCCATAGGTATGCTTATACGATATGCATCACACAATCTCAGATTCACCTATTCAACCAACACAAAGTACTTCAAAGAGTGCCCCAAAGTTTCTACCGGAGAGTCAAGACGAAAACGTGTGCCAACCCTTATGCATAGGTTCATGGGCGGAACCCGCAAGTTGATCACCAAAACATACATCAAGTGGATCACGTGATATCCCATTGTCACCATAGATAAGCACGGCAAGACATACATCAAGTGTTCTCAAATCCTTAAAGACTAAATCCGATAAGATAACTTCAAGAGGAAAACTCAATTCATCACAAGAGAGTAGAGGGGGAGAAACATCATAAGATCCAACTATAATAGTAAAGCTCGCGATACATCAAGATCGTGCCATAGAGAGAACACGAGAGAGAGAGAGAGAGAGAGAGAGAGAGATCAAACACATAGCTACTGGTACATACCCTCAGCCCCGAGGTTGAACTACTCCCTCCTCGTCATGGAGAGCGCCGGGATGATGAAGATGGCCACCGATGAGGGATCCCTCCTCCGGCAGGGTGCCGGAGCGGGCTCCCGAGAGGTTTTTGGTGGCTACAGAGGCTTGCGGCGGCGGAACTCCCAATCTATCTTGTTCTTCGATGGTTTTAGGGTATATGGGAATATATAGGCAAAAGAAGTCGGTCAGGGGAGTCTCGAGGGGCCCACGAGACAGGGGGATGCCCAGTAGGGGGGGAGTGCGCCCCCCACCCTCGTGGCCACCTCGAAGCTTCCTTTACTTAAACTCCAAGTCTCATGGATCATGTTTGTTCCAAAAATCACGCTCCCGAAGGTTTCATTCCGTTTGGACTCCGTTTGATATTCATTTTCTTCGAAATACTGAAATAGGCAATAAAACAGCAATATGGGTTGGGCCTCCGGTTAATAGGTTAGTCCCAAAAGTAATATAAATGTGTATAATAAAGCCCGTAATCATTCAAAACAGATAATAAAATAGCATGAATGCTTCATAAATTATAGATACATTGGAGACGTGTCATGGGTCGCTTGGGCCAACCGCGGCGCAAGTTGGTGCGGTGCATGCGACGCAGGTTCGCTGCCCATGTCCTCCTGGCATGGATGCGATCCAAGGAGGATCGTGCTAGGTCTGGCGTCCCCGATCCCAACGAAGGTCCGGGAGCAGGTGTGCGACCGCTCGAGGAACACATAAATTATGACCCATTTGGAGGTATTGCTTGATCATTTGTTGTCGATTTTTTTTGCTGCATCACTATCATGTCCTGTAACATGAGCCTTACAGGCATGGTTAGATGGGTTAGTCAAGTGATCATTCAAATGATCATCCCCGTGATCAATACTAGATAAGTGTGACGGAAGAAGAAGAATTTCCTTGCAGAGTAGGGCACCGGCATTAGGATGAAGATGAGCAAAGGGAAAGATGGTTTCATCAAAGACAACATCACGGGATATGTAGACTCGGCCAGTGGGAACATCAAGACACTTAACACCCTTATGTTGTGCACTATAACTAAGAAATACACATTGTTTCGAATGGAACATAAGTTTACGAGTTGTAGGGGCGAAGATTAGGCCAACAAGCACAACCAAAAACACAAAGGGGGGTATAATTAGGGCGAGTATGAAAGAGTCGTTGCATGGGTGTTCCGTTGTTGATAACACAAATGAGAAGCATATTAATGAGATGGACAGCGGTAAGAAACACCTCATTCCAAAACTTGAGGGGCATAGAGGTGCTAGCAAGAAGGGCAAGGCCTACTTCAACAATATGCATGTGCTTACGTTCAGCAGAACTATTTTGTTGGTGTGCATGTGGGCATGAGACATGATGAGAAATTCCAAGAGTTTGAAAAAACAAGTCTAATTTCTCATATTCACCACCCCAGTCAGACTGGATGGCAAGAATCTTGCTATCAAATTGATGTTCAACAAGTGCTTGCAAGTTCTAAAAAACTTGAAAAACATTGAAGCGTTTTTTAAGAAGGTAAATCCAAGTGAATTTGTTGTAATCATCAATGAAGCTAACATAGTAGGTGTGTGTACCAACAGAGGAGGGGGTCGGACCCCATACATCGGAGAAAGTGAGTTGCAAATCTTTGGTAGAAACACTAGTGGAAACTGGATGGTAATTGATGATACTTTGCTTTTTGACAGGAATGATAAATAGGTTCAGAACTATGCTCACCAACACATGAGAGCTTATTATTTCTAAGCACTTGTAGAACAATAAAAAATACGGTGTCCTAATCGTGCATGCCACCGTTCCGAGGAGAGTTTGATGACACTGCAAACTTGTTTATTGAATCTTCGAAACTGAGGGATCAATGGATATAGCTCATGCATGCATCTACGCCCGTAGAGAACTTGCCTCGTGACCTGATCCTTAATTAAAAAGAAATAAGGGTGAAATTCTAGAAACACTTCGTTGTCAATGGCAATGCAATGAATGGAAAGGATATTTTTTGATGTTTTTGGAACATGCAAAATATTTCTAAGGTGAATATCACAGTGTGGGGTTTTGATAATTGAATGACCAACATGATCTATGCTCATACCTTCACCATTTGCATTATGGATTTGATCATTACCACCATATTTCTCGTACATCGTCACCTTCTCAAGTTCATGGGTGATGTGGTTGGTGGCGCTAGAGTCAGTATACTAGCTGGTATCAACCCCATATGAGTTGTCCATGGCTGCTGTTGCTGCAACTTTCTTGCGGGAGTTGTCTTCGGCATAGAGCCAGTCACAGTCCTTAGCAATATGGTTAGTCTTTTTACACATCTGACATTTATTTTCATAGCCATCATACCCCTGAAACGCACCCTGACGCCCCCTATTGTTGTTGTTGTTGTTGTTGTTGTTGTAGAAGGGGCGCTGCCTAGGGTTGTTGTTGCCGCCAGAGTTCTGGTAGCCGCCACCAGCACCTCCGGAGTTCTGGTAGTGGCTGCCACCACCACAACCGCTGCTATTGTAGTGGCCGGCGCCACCACCGCCGTTGTGGTAGCCGTCGCCACCACCCTGATTTCCGCCGTTGAGAGATCCGCTCCCGCCGTTCTTGGGAGAGTAGCGGTTCCCCTTAGAGGGACCACTACGACCCCGAGAGGCAACGTTAGCGAGGATTTGAAGGCGCCAACCCCAGTGCAGTGGAACATCTCAACACGCTGATCGAAGTTGGACACCATCCCGAAGAGATCATCGACAAAAACTGGGTCGGTTCGGACATCTAGGGCAGAGATGATGGGCTAATAATCCATATCAAGCCCGTCTATGATGAAAGAAACGAGCTCATCCTCGCATATAGGTTTGTCGGCGGCTGCTAACTCATCTACAAGGGATCGCATGTGGCCAAAGAAGACAGCGGCGGGCTGGGTTCCCTTCTGGGCATTGGAGAGAGCAACGCGACAATTGTTGAGACGGGACCTAGATTGCGCAGTGCAGGATTGGGAACGACCTGGTCCTTCGCATCTGAGTTTTTTGTGATGATGGTTTTGGATGGCTCAAGAGTTGTTTGATCGATATACCCATATAGCCATGCCCCCATGATCTGGGAACGAGCTTGGGCTCGCCAAAGAACATAATTGGTTCTGGTAAGGGGTTCGGAGGTTGTGTAGTTTAGGCCAAGGAGACAGATTGGCTTGAGGAAGACATGGAGGCTCGATGTGAAAGATGATGGCTTAGGAGGGTTACGACAGGGAGGATGGAAGCTAGATGTAGGGAAAGAGGTAGGCTCTATATACCATGAGAGATTTGCGTGAAGCGTCTCAAACCCCCATACATGGGAGCTCGTATATTTATCTATTGATATTGATTTGAGGTACAAGACTCGGCTGTTGGAGATCAACCGTGAGAGAGAAATTTACATGGAGGAGATCGAGAGAGATAGAGATAAGAGTACAAAGATAAAATACAATGTCTATCTCCGAACAACTCGTGGATCCTCACGTAAGGTGGTTGGCCGCACCTATCTTATACATGACATACTACATGTTTAACAAAGGTTTGACATGAAAATCAATAGAGATTTGACATGAATATCAATAGAAACCAATAGCTTGACAATAAACAATATGACATATTTTTTGCTGGATCTCTCAATTCTAATAGCAATTAAATAGAACGTGTTCATCTAGTTGGCCAGGTTAAGCCAAATCTTAAACTCACAATGGAATCAATACAATTTTTGAAATGTAGTGCATGTAATGCTGCATAAAAGAAAGGTTAAAACTTACAATAAATGTATGATGTGATCATTTTCCTTGAGAAAGCATGTACTGGCTGGTAGTACCTAGGGCCAGGGTCCTATCGGGCCTGCTCCTTAGGTTGTAGGGGAGGACCGGGGGCTGAGAGGGGCGAGGGCGCGGCGGCCGACGCACAGGCACTGTCGCGAGATGGGAGGAAGGAGGCGGCGGCTGAGAGAGGGAGGCGGCTAGGGTTAGGGTCCGGTTCCTCTTGGGAGCCGGGCAATAGAATTCTTCTTATTGCTTAAATCTCAAAATAGTCTTACAGCTAGTATATATAACCACGATGCTAGAAAATAAGATAACTTGTGGGCCAAGCCCCTAACTAAACCTGCCCGGTGGGTCTCCTACGGGCATAAGTCTGCCCGGTCATAACATCTCTGCCCGCCTGCGCAAACAGCTCGTCCTCGAGCTGAAACTCTGGATAGTGTTGGCGGGACTCCTCGCACTGCTCCCAAGTGGCATCCACCGCCGGAAGTCCAGCCCACTGAATCAGCACGTACCACACTCCTCGACGTAGCTGGGCCTGCAAGACCTTCTCCGATCCAGGAAGAAGACGCTCGTCGGCGGTCGGAGGAAGCGCAGGAGGAGCCGCGGGTGGCTCCCCACGAAAGGGCTTGAGCAGCCCCACATGAAAGACGTCGTGGATGCAAGCACCCGCCGGAAGCTGAAGGCGGTAAGCCACCTTCCCAATGCGCTCTAGGACAGCAAAGGGCCCGACATAGCGAGGACCCAGCTTCTTCTTCGTATGTGGGTCTAGTGACTGCGTAGAGCGGTGAACAAGACGCAGCCACACCCAATCGCCCACTCCGAACTCCGCCTCGCGATGATGACCGTCGTAGTAGTGCTTGGCCAACTGTTGGGCCTGAAGGAGGCGTTGCCGGACCTCTGCCAGCATCTCGTCACGACTCCGCAGAAGGTCCCGGGTTGCCAAGGTCCGAGCTGTGGTCGGATCAACAAGGAGAATCGCCGGGGGTGGGCGGTCGTAAACCACCTCAAAAGGCGTGGCGTGTAGGGCGGAGTGATAGGAGGTGTTGTAGCAGTACTCCACCCACGAGAGCCGTCCACCCATGCACGAGGACGATCACCTATGACACAACGCAAATACATGGCAATCACCTTGTTGACGACCTCGGACTGGCCATCCGTCTGAGGGTGGAAGGCCGTGCTCAGGCGGAGCTTCACGCCCGCCATCCGAAAGAGATCGCGCCACACATGCCCCGTGAACACGGTGTCCCGATCGCTGATGATCGAAGAAGGAAACCCGTGGAGGCGGACGATACCGTCGAAGAAGGCCCGGGCCACGGACACCACCGTGTAGGGATGACCGAGCGCGATGAAGTGAGCATATTTGGAGAAGCGGTCGACCACCGTGAGAATGACCGATTTTCTGCCCACCTTGGGGAGGCCCTCGATGAAGTCCATGGAGATATCCGCCCAGACCTGAGCGGCACCTCCAAGGGCTGGAGTAGACCAGCCGGCCGTAGTGTCTCCGTCTTGTTGCGCTGACACGTCACACAAGACTGAACCCAGTCACGGACCAGGGCCCGATCACCAGGGATGTAGAAGTCGGTGCGGAGACGGTGGAGAGTTTTCTGCACACCCTCATGGCCCACCGAGTGGGCCAGCAGCAGCACCTGGTGACGAAGATCGTCATGCGCCGACACGAAGACCCCACGCCCATGGAGGAGCAGGCCATTGGTGAAGCGCCAAGGCTCCTCCAACTCGCCCGCAACCAGCTGTTGCCGAAGAAGACGTGCGTCGGCCGCCATCGCCGTCGCCCGGTGAATGTCGGTGAAGAGGCCGAAGGTCGGCCCGGAGCGGATGCAGAGCGCCGCCCCCTCAGAGTCGGCGACAGTGGTGTCATGGTCGGCGTCTCGGCGAGACAAGGCGTCGGCCACGGTGTTAAGACGACCCAGACGATACTCGACTTAGAAGTCGAAGCCGAAGAGCTTGTTGATTCATTGGTGTTGCGGCAAGGTCGAGAGCCTCTGGTCCAACAAGAACTTGAGGCTGTAGTGGTCCGTGAGAATCTAGAAAGACCGACCCCACAGATAGGGCCGCCAGTGGCGCACCGCCTGCACCAAGCCAATGAGCTCCCGCTCATACGCCGCGAGCTTAAGATGGCGCGGAGCGAAAGGCCTGCTGAAGAAGGCGAGAGGGCAATCGCCCTGATGAAGCACGGTGCCAAACCCTGCACCGGAGGCGTCACAGTCCACCACGAATGGGCGGTCAAAATCTGGCATCTAAAGAACGGGCCCCGTCGTGAGGGCCCTCTTGAGGGCCTCAAATGCCGTCGTCGCCTCGTCGTCCCATGCGAAGGCGACGCAGCGTAGTAAACGCGTGAGTGGCGACGAGATGAGGCCGAACTCCCGGATAAACTTCCGGTAGTATCCCGCGAGGCCTAGAAAACCGCAAAGAGCCCACGGTGAGTGCGGCATCGGCCAAGCTGCGACAGCCGCCACCTTGTCGGCATCCATAGCAACCCCGTCGGCCGAGATGACGTGGTCGAGGTAGGCGACTAACGGCGTCCCGAACGAGCACTTCGAGCGCTTAAGATGAAGATGGTGCGCCCGAAGCTCGTTGAAGACGATGGCGATGTGCTGAAGGTGCTCCGCCCAAGAGACGCTGTAGATAAGAATATCATCAAAGAAAATGAGCACAAACCGACATAGGTAGGGCCGGAGGACGTCGTTCATCAAAGCCTGGAAGGTCGTCGTGGCGTTGGAGAGGCCAAAGGGCATCACCAAGAACTCGAAGTGGCCGTGATGAGTCTAAAACGCCGTCTTGGCGATGTCGTCCGGGTGCATGCATACCTGGTGGTACCCCGACCGGAGATCAAGCTTGGTGAAGAAGCGCGCCCCGTGTAGCTCATCCAGGAGCTCATCAACCACCGGAATAGGAAACTTGTCCTTAAGTGTGACAGCATTAAGGGCGCGGTAGTCGATGCAGAAGCGCCATGTGCCATCCGACTTGCGGACGAGGAGGGCCGGCGCGGTGAACGGCGATGTGGAGATCCGGATGATGCTCGCAGCAAGCATCAGTGCGCACTGCCGCTCCAACTCGTCCTTCTGCAGCTGCGGGTAGCGGTAAGGACGAACTGCCACCGGGGCCGAGCCCGGCATGAGGTGAATACAGTGATCATAAGCCCGGGCTGGCGGAAGGCCCTACGGCTCGGTGAAGAGGTCATCGTGCTGCTGCAGAAGGTGATCCAATGGTGGGTGCTCGGCCTCGGAGGTAGCCGCTGCCAGCTGAAGCTGCGGCGTCACCCGTGAGGCGCCCCCAACGCCATCCCACCGGATGCGGCGGCCCAGCCGCGAGAAGGTCATCGTCAGAGCGTCTAAGTCCCAAAGGATGGGACCGAGGGTCCGCAGAAAGTCGACGCCAAGGATGAAGTCGAAATAGCCCAAGTCAATGCCCGCAAAGGTGATGGAGAAGTGTTCGTCGCTGTCGGCGTTCTGGAAACGGGGGTCCCCAGACTTGCCTGCCTGCGGCCTGCGGCGTGGCTCAAGGGGTGGCCCAGCACGGCCCGTCTTCGCCAACCCAAGCTCAAGACCCTCGCGAGGGGCCAAGCCTCGCGGGGCGGACGACGCAAGGCTTCCTCAAGGGGCGGCCTCACCAGTCAGGCTTGCGAGGAGGCGGAGAGATCAAGGCAAGGAATACCTCGCGAGGTGCTCATGACGCAAGCCATGACGAACAAGACCCGGCAGGTGCCAGGCGGGCGCCAGCCTGTGTAGTGTCCTCGTTTCCTCTTTGGTGCAAAGGGAGCAAGCGCAGGCGCGGAGTACCGAGGCATCCAGCAAAGGTTACCATATCGGTGCAACGAGATCAAGACCGGCAGAGCGGCAGGACGGAGGTCACTGTGGAGCCCAAGACGACGTCATCGCCAGTGCATTTGGCAGTCGAAGACCAACTTTAGTCAGAATAACTTGTACTAGCTGTCCCCCTTCAAAATGGCCGTTGTTGGCTCCCTTCCCGCTTAATATTTGGGAAGAGGACCAGGGCCTCTATAATAGAGATAGCCACCATAGTAGGAGGGGATCGAATCCATCCCAAGTAGAACGCCGCACCAGCCCAAGAACATCCCTCGCGGGGCTGTTCTTCCTCTGTACTGTTCATCATCAGCCCTAGAGGCAATCCTCCACACCGCACACTAGAGTAGGGTTTTACACCACAATGGTGGCCCGAACTAGTATAAACCTTGTGTCCCTCGGGTTGTTCATCGTGTAGCTTAGATTCACGGCGAAGCGTGGGACGTGGATTGGTAGGAAGTAGATCTTCGCGCGCAGCCCAGAGTTCGAACCTTAAGGGTTTTGCCGGAACCCAATATCCGACATTTGGCGCGCCAGGTAGGGGTGCGCCAGAATCTTTCTTCCGCTGTCCCGCGTTCCATCATCCGTCGCATCCATGGCAGACGCTCGCCGAGCTCGCGCCGAGCGTCGGGCTGCTCTCGCCGCCCGCGTCGCCCAGACGGCTCCCGTCGGTGGGCCTCCTCGTCGTTCTCCGTCGCTTGCCACCAACACCGCCACCGGCCCGGCGGGGAACGACAGCAAGCGTCGTCGTTGCATCCCTCAGTGCGGCGAGAAGGCCGCACCGCCACTCCTTTGCTAACTCCAGCTGGTTTGTCATCTCACGCTCGTCGCACTCCCACGGACGCGCAGGCCTTGTTGCTCCTGGCACGTGAACTCCTGCACTACCGCCCCATCAACGACCTCTACGAGGAGTGGCTCGCTCGCATCACCGAGCTCGTCAGCGCCGCAGGGGACTCTCCTGCGCCGTCCCTCTCACTGCCTCGCCCTCCGTCCTGCATGGGTGATGCAGCTCAGGAGGCGCCTCCGCCACCTCCTCCCCAAGAAGGCGCTCTGGGTCCAAGGCGCGCAGCCCCTGGACGATACCCACCGCGTCCAGCACCCGCGCGACAAGAAAGGAGCTGCCAAGAGATCCCTCAGCCTCAAGAAGGCGCTCGCGTGCTCCCCGCTCCAGCACGTCATGACCGTATCCCCGCGCCGGCACGTCAAGACCCCGCGCTGCCCCTGGCGGCAGCGCGCGGGAATCTCCAAGAGCAAGCCCCGCGTCTGTAAAGGGCTCTGGTGGCCACCGCAGGCTGCCGCGCCTTCACCACCGAGCTACGCAGTGTCGCCTGGCCAGGCAAGATCAAGCCAGATCTGACTCCCCACTACGACGGCACCGCAGACCCCCGCGGAGTTCCTACAGCTCTACGAGCTGGGCATCGAGGCGGCCAACGGAGACGAAAAGGTCATGGCGAACTGGTTTCCCATGGCGCTCAAAGATGGTGCCTGCACTTGGCTTCTGAACCTGCCTCCCGGCTCGATCTCCTCTTGGGACGAGATGTGCGCCCGCTTCATCGCCAACTTCCTGGGCACTTGCGACCGTCCTCCAGTCATGGGTGACCTGCACCGCATCAAGTAGCAACCTAGAGAGACCTTGCAAAACTACATCCAGCGCTTCAACATCGTTCGCCTCAAGATTCCCAAGGTAACCGAGGAGGCCATCATCTCAGCGTTCTTTGACGGCGTCCGCGATGTCAAGATGAAGGAGGAGCTGGCTATCCACGAGGATCTGTGCACATCCCTGGAGCTGTTCAACCTGGCGACCAAGTGCGCAAGAGCTGAGGAGGGGCGCCTCTCCCTCCTCGAGCTTCCAGCTGCTGACCCAGAAGAGAAGAAAGCCAAGGCCAAGGACGTGAAGCGCAAAGGAGCAGTTATGCTCGCAGCAGAACCAGACACGAAGTGCGGCAGAGACCAGCCGAAGTCGTCCAAGGGCAACCGATTTTGCACCTACCACAACCTCTACACCCACAACACCAACGAATGCCAGGAGCTCAGGGCCGTTCGGGAAGGACGCATCGGTCAACGCCCCGAGCGCGGCGACCGGGGCTACGGCCGAGGAGGAGGAAGAGGTGGAGGACGATGGGACGACCGAGGCCCTGGCCAGGAGTGGCATGACCGCCCTCGCGAGGATCGCTGGCAGGACCAGCCTCGCGAGGGAGCTTGGAGGGATCAGCCTCATGAGGACCGCCCTCAGGGCAACGCAGGCCTTCCTCCTCTGCCACCACCGCCAAGAAGGAATGAAGACCCCACCAGGACGAGGGGGCTGGGGGCTTCCAGGAGCCGTGTGCTATCGCTTGCATCTTGGGCGGTGCCCAGGCCCCAGCCTCTCAGCGCATCTTCAAGTAGTTTGCTCGCAGGTGAACGCAGTCCTCCCCAAGCTCGAGGCCACACGCCCTCTCAGGTGGTCCACATGCGCCGTCACGTTCAGCTCAGCGGATTAGCTCAAGTGTGCGGCTACAGCTGGCGTCCTCCCAATGCTTTGTTCCCTAGTCACCAGCAATGTGCAAGTTACCAGGACCCTCATCGATGGCGGCGCAGGGCTCAATGTTCTGTCCATCAAGACGTTCAACAACCTCCAAGTGCCATATGATCAACTTCAGCCAACCAAGCCTTTCTCAGGAGCCACTGACGGCTCCACCACTCCGATAGGGCAGGTTCGCCTCCCTGTCACTTTCGGACAGCGCAAGAACTACCGTACCGAGCTCATCAACTTCGATGTTGCCCACATCCGCCTGCCATACAATGCCATCCTCGGGTATCCATCCCTGGCCAAGTTCATGGCGGTGACTCACCATGGTTACAATGTCCTCAAGATGCCGGGAAGCGGCGAAATCATCACAGTCCCCTGCGAAGAGAAGGATGCGGTGTGCTCCCTCGAGCGTGCCTTCCAAGCTGCATCAGTTGAGGACCCAGATAGCAAGAGCGGGAACCCTCCCGAGGCAGTCCTCAAGAAGAAGACATCACCCAGCTCAAGACATCACCGTGCAAGGGGCGCCTCCCTCCATCGCATAGGAAGGCGCGCCCGGCGCCCTCCTCGGGCAAGGCTCAAGGGCTCTCTCCTGGAGGGCCTCAGACTTTGTCGGGATCACGAGGGAGGCGCTCGGGCACCACTTGGAGGCATGCTTCGCACGTTTCCCTCAGGAAGGCACGGGGCAAGGAGGGCCCAACCCTCAAGAATTCATCATCAAGGCCACTCAGGAGCTTCAAGAATCAAGAGTCGTACGCGGCGATCGCCGCCTGCCCGGTGTAGCTCCCCATCCAGGTGAGGATGGCGGGCTGCGCGTCTGCATCGACTACCCAGGGCTCAGCCGAGTCGCGTCTCAGGAGCGCCTCTGGCCTTCGCGCGTGGGACGCTGCGAGGGTTCGCTGCACAACTACGTCTGCATGCCTTTCGGTCTGCCAAACGCGGCTGCTGCTCACCAGCGTCTTATGCGGAGCATTCTGGCAGCTCAGGAGGCCAGGCACCACGCAGTCCTGGCAGAGATGGAGATGGTCCTCAAGGAGCCGCCCGAACCCCCAGAGCCTCCCGAGGCTCAGGGCTCTGGTGGCTCGTGAGGATCGGCCTCTTCACCGCGCATCGTCAGCTACCTCAACACTCGCTCTACAATGGTATCAGGTGACATCTTTCGAGTTCATTTCAGCTGGGAGCGCCCTCAGGGCAGCATTATTCCCAGGTCACGTGGGTCAGTCCCTGCGACATGTATCCCTTTTGCTTATGTCTTTAGTTTACCTTGCTGGGGGCGCCCCTCGGGCTGCATCATCCCCAAGTCGCTCGGGCCTGACCCAGTGGCATGTATCCTTCCTGCATCTATCTAAGCTAATTTGACTTTCATGCTTAACCTGCCTATGATTATCATTTCCCGCCTGCCGCGGCCCCCTTTTCTCCCTCATGCAAATCGCTTGCACGTTAAAAGGGGGGCGCCTGAGCATCGCGACTCAGGAGCTCTTATTGGCTCTCCAGCCCTCACCCCCTGGCCTTGTCCACGGCATCACGACCTGGCATACCAGCGGCGGTTGAGCTCGCTCGAGGGCCAGGACCTGAGGACGTAGAGCATTTGTATCTAACCACTTTGCAGGAACACTCAGCCGCCCAAGGCTCAAGATCAGGCGCAACCCGCCTTGAGGTAGGGCCTCGTGAGTCTCGCGCTGGCTCACGACTGCCCAGATACACCTCGTCTAGCCCTACCGTGTCGGCCACGTGTCAGGGCGGGGCTGTACACGCCCCAAGGACTCCTCCTGGAGGGGGGCCCCTCCCACGTACCAGTGGAAGCACCATGCTCCGCGCTGGCTGACGACACTGTCGAGGAGCGGCTATGCCTGTACACATACGGAAGCGCTATGCTCCGCGCTGGTGATAAACAACTGAGGGCAGCCCATGGCTGTATCAACCTCAGGGAGCCTAGAGCTCGGTGTCTGGCCTCATCGCAACGCCTCCCCTCGGGAGCGCCACGCGAGGGGGCTGGACACGGGTGTTGCACCCAGGTCACGCCCGAGCGTACGCCACCCAGCCAGGTCCCTCGGACCTGGTCATCACGCGCCTCTCCTCGAGCGGAGCCAAGGTATGAAGACCGTTTAAGCGTCAAGGGGGACTCCTGAGCATCGCGACTCAGGAGCCTAACTGGTCACGTAGCCCCTCACTCCTTAGTTCCGCAAGGCTAACGGCGGTTGAGGTATGCGCGGGGCCGGGCCCTGCCGACGTAGAATGACAGATCCACTCCTACACCCCCCCTCCCTATTTGCTGTTTGCGCGTCAAGGGGGACTCCTGAGCATCGCGACTCAAGAGCCTAACTTGTCACGTAGCCCCTCACTCCTTGGTCCCGTCCTGATGATCCGGTCGGGGCTAACGGCGGCTGAGGTATGCGCGGGGCCGAGCCCTGCCGACGTAGAACACAAAGCAAATAGGAAGGAAGCCGCAAAATCTCGCAAATTCAGAAGCAAATATTACAAACCATAAATTGTCCTCACAATACCAAACGCAAGTTTAAACGCCTCCATGAGGCATGGTGCGTGTTGCAGGAGTTGAAACAGGAAAGAAGCCACGAGGAGATCACCCCTGAGCAGCGCCGTCATTCGCCAGGAGCCCCGCCTCCGTGGCGGAGCTGTGCTTGTCAGCTCCACCTCCCGAGGCCGCGCAACCAGCAACACCTGCCTTGGGCGCAGCGGCGGTAGCGCGGAACTTCGCCAGCAAGGCTTCCGCTCGGCCCTTCACGGCTTCAGCAGTAGCGGCGGAGCGCTCGGCGTCCACAGGCTCCAGCAGATCGTCAAGGTTGGCGTCGGGATTGCGAAGGTAGACGTGGCTGAGGACCCGGGTCAGCGCCGCAGAAGAAAGGACGCGAGCTTCAACCTCGGCCACGGAGCCGATGCCGGTCACGACCTCCTCAAGCGCTTTGACCAGGAAGGGAAGTAACTTGGCGGGGCCGTCCGTGGCTCCGGCCAGCGGCTTCTCCAGACCGTCATCATAAAGCGACTTCAGCGCCCTGCGAGATCTCTCCTCATAATCCGCAAAGGCCACGCGATCCTCGACCAAGACCTTCGCCTTGGCGTCCAGCTCAGTCCTCTCCGCCTTCAATTTCTGCTCCAGAGTTTTCAGACGGTTGCGATCAGCGATCAGTTCTGCGTCGCGGTCCCCGATGGCGGCCTCCCGAGCCTTCATCTCTTCCTCCTTTGCCTGGCGGTCGCGAGCCTCCTTGGCAAGCTCATCGCGCAGGCCCCGCAGCTCGTCCTCCAGCGCCTTGCAACAACCCTGGACAATTGAAGCATCCTTCAACGCCGCGTCGCGGGCGGTTATGACCTGGGTGGAGACTTGCTTCTCCTCCTCGAAGGTCGCCACAGCCTGGCTCAACGCCGCTCGGACGGAGGTTTCGGAGTTAACCCGGCCAGAGATCAGCTCCAGGCGCCCGGCCGCGCCCTGGAGGTCTTCCTGCAGCCGGCCTAGCTCAGCAGCGACACGGTCCAAGGCGGCGGAGGAGGCAGAGGAGTCAGGAACCAGTGGAGCAGGAGGAGGAGGAGACGGCAGCGTGATCACGGCTTGGGAGACTGGGAGCTCCTGAGCCTTGGCAACCCCAGCAACAGCATCAAGTGCCGGCGGCTCCAGGGCCAGCGGGGCCACGGGGGCTGACACCCCGCCAGGGCGGTCCTCCTGGCCTCGCGAGGACGATCGGGCATGGGAGGTGCGAGCTCCACTGCCTCCCCTTCCCATAGACGAAGGCACGGCCACAACGGGTGAGCTTGCCCCAAACAGAGCCATCGTGTCCCCCTTCAGCCTCCTCGCCGCAGATGGCAGTCTACCCAAGTGATGGAGGATGTCAAGCCCTGACAACAAAAACAAGAGCAAAGCAGAGTTCGAGTACTTACTGGTCAATCGCGGCGTGTTCCGTCGGCCTCCTGCCGAGCTTAAAGCATGAGAGCCTCTTGCGGGGTGCAGCCTCGGGAGGTCCAGAGGCAGAGGAGGGCACACCAGAAGGGCTGGAGCTAGCTTCGAGAAGTGTCGGGGCCGGAGTAACCACTCTGGAGATCAGCCCCGACCTGTCCTTCTTCGGGATCACGGGCGGATCCTCTCCCCCTCGCCTGGTGTCGATCTCGTCGTCGTCCGGCAGGGTGCGGAGGATGTTGGCCCTGCGCCAAGGGGAAGTCTCCCCCGTCCCCTCAGTGTTCTCCTCCGAGTCGCGCTCCTCTTCTTCCTCGTCTTCCTCCTCTCCTCCTCGGGAATCATCAGAGGACAACTCCACCGGCGCCGGCGTCGGCGCCTCCTGGCCCTCAGGAGGCACCTCCGGCACCAGGTCACTCCCATCGAAGGTGGGCATGGCGTCCACCACCTGTTGCCAGTCGTCGCGGAGGAACAAGGGGACAGGAGCGCCCTGCAGACCTTCCACGTCCTCTCCAACCAGGAAGCGAAGAGCTGCGGCCAGATCTTCATCAGCCAGGGCCTCCGAGTTCAGGCGGAGATCGTCGTCCGCATCTCCAAGCCTCCACAACAGGCGCGAGTGCGCCTGAAGTGGAGCCACTCGATGCGCCAGGAACTCCCTCGGGAGCGTGGCCCCGGTCAGCTTCGCCGCCTTCATGTTGCCCAGCCTCAGGTCGGCGTTCACCTTCTCCAGCATCAGCTTCGCCCGTCGGTCGTCAAGCTTCACACGGGACCACGCCTCATCAGCCTGGGGCTGCTCCGTGGGCAGTACCAACCAAGAGTGGATGCATCCGGCATCCAGCATAACCCACTTGCTCCGGAAGCCATCGGCCCTCTTCCCGGCCTTCGAGATCGCGTTGGCTTTGGAGTACGCGACAAAGCTGGCGCACGCCAAGGTATGGGCGCCGGTGACTCGGAGAGAGAAGAAGTGGCGCAGCAAGGCCACGGAAGGCATCACCCCGACGTGCGCCTCGCAGTAGTAAGCAAAAATCGACAAGAGGAGAACAGAGTTGGACATCATAGAAGAATCGGAGAATGGAGGCACCAGGCCGGCGATGACGATGCTCATGAAGAAGGGGTAGAAGGTACTCCCCTTGGCCTCCGGCTGGGCGGAGCCGGCTCGGAGCGCAGTCTCCCCCATCTCGTTGCCTTGCGCCGCCGTCATCAGGCGCGTGAAGGCGAGATTCTTCTCCGTCATGTTGGGGGGATCCAGAGCCGGCCGGTGGAGCCTCGACCGCGGCCTTACGGGGCGCCATTGCTCGCTGGAGGAGGAAGGATGAGGCGGATCTGGAGATTTCGGAAGCAAGGGAGCAAGAGCAAGAAAGGGGATCTGGAGCAAGGCGAATGAGAGCAATGAAGGTAAGCCTAACCCAAGCCAGCCTTTTGTCAGTGGGCAGTTGCCGAGGCAGGTGGGGAAGCGGAGACGCCCACGTCCAATCAACCGCCACGCGGCGACCAAGGCCGCAGGCTGTTGGGGCCCGCGGCGCTCCACACTTGCCCTTTTGCTTCGCTGCGAAGCCAAGTTCGAGCGCGCCTTGGGCCCGGGGGCTACTGTCGGCGTTCTGGGAATGGGGGTCCCCAGACTTGCCTGCCTGCGGCGTGGCTCAAGGGGTGGCCCAGCACGGCCCGTCTTCGCCAACCCAAGCTCAAGACCCTCGCGAGGGGCCAAGCCTCGCTGGGCGAACGACGCAAGGCTTCCTCAAGGGGCGGCCTCACCAGGCAGGCTCGCGAGGAGGCAGAGAGATCGAGGCAAGGAGTACCTCGCGAGGTGCTCATGACGCAAGCCATGACGAACGAGACCCGGCAGGCGCCAGGCGGGCGCCAGGCTGTGTAGTGTCCTCGTTTCCTCTTTGGTGCAAAGGGAGCAAGCGCAGGAGCGGAGTACCGAGGCATCCAGCAAAGGTTACCATATCGGTGCAACGAGACCAAGACCAGCAAAGCGGCAGGACAGAGGTCACTGTGGAGCCCAAGACGGCGTCATCGCCAGTGCCTTTGGCAGTCGAAGACCAACTTTAGTCAGGATAACTTGTACTAGTTGTCCCCCTTCAAAATGGCCGTTGTTGGCTCCCTTCCCGCTCAATATTTGGAAAGAGGACCAGGGCCTCTATAAATAGAGATAGCCACCATAGTAGGAGGGGATCGAATCCATCCCAAGTAGAACACCGCACCAGCCCAAGAACATCCCTCGCGAGGCTGTTCTTCGTCTGTATTGTTCATCATCGGCCCCAGAGGTAATCCTCCACACCACACACTAGAGTAGGGTATTACACCACAACGGTGGCCCGAACTAGTATAAACCTTGTGTCCCTTGGTTGTTCATCGTGTAGCTTAGATTCACGGCGAAGCGTGGTACGTGGATCGATAGGGAGTAGATCTTCGCGCGCACCCCAGAGTTCGAACCTTAAGGGTTTTTCCGGAACCGATATCCGACAGTCGCCGATGGTGATGGGCACGTTCCGTGCGAGCCCATGACACCGGAGACGATCGCCGTTGGCCACCGTGACCCGAAGTTGCTCCCCGCCCGTCGGCTGAAGCGCTAAGCGACGCATGGTAGCCTCGGGCAGGAAGTTACGGGTGGAGCCTGTATCCACCAAGGCCACCAGGCGCTCGTCGTGGATCATCACCGGCAAAAGCATGGTCCGCTCGTCACGGATGCCAGCGAGCGCATGGAGAGAGACCACGAGTGCCGTCGCCAGGGCGGCCGCGGGTGCGACGTCAGCAGGCGCTGGGGGCGGCAGTGCGTCGGCCCCGTCGGCCAGGGCGTCCTCCTCGATGTAGTCGGCCGTCTCCAAGTAGAAGAGGCGCGGGCAGACATGGCTCGACGTATAGGGCTCATAGCAGTTATAGCAGAGGCCCTGGCGCCGCCGCTCCATCTGCTCTGCCGGAGAGAGCCGACAGAAGGGTCGCGTCGCGGCCGGAGTGGTAGTCGTCGGAGCGGCCGAGGATGGCCAGCCCGGCGCCGGGGGCTGCCGGGCGGCCTATCGGCCTCCTCGAGTCGGGGCTATCGGCTGCATGGCCTGTGCGCGAAAGCGCGGGCGTAATACATGGTCGTCTGAAGATCCTGAGGTCCACAAAGCTCCACGTCCACGCGGATGTGATCCAGAAGTCCACCAACGAAGAGGTCGGCCTGCTGTTGCGCCGTCACGCCCAACGCGTGGCACGCCAGGGCCTGGAAACGGTCAACGAAGTCCTGCACTGTTGAGGTGAAGGGAAGGCGGCCGAGCTCCGCCAAGCGGCTCCCACGGATCGGAGGCCCAAAGCGAAGGATGCAGAGCTCGCGGAAGCGCTCCCAAGGAGGCATGCCGCCCTCGTCCTCCTCGAGGGCATAATACCATGTTTGCGCCGCGCCGCGGAGGTGGTAGGAGGCGAGCCAGGTATGCTCCGATGCGAGGGTGCGCTGCCCGTGAAAGAACTGGTCGCGCTGGTTGAGCCAGTTGAGGGGGTCCTCCGTGCCGTCATATGTGGCGAAGTCGATTTTGGCGAACCATGGCGGTGTCTGGGTCGGAGCGCCGGGTCGAACTGGCTCAGCGGAGCGGAACAAGGAGGCAGGTGGCGCCTGGTCGAAGTACTTCGGGTAGTGACCCACGGAGCCGGATGGCCCCCGAACTGTGGGAACGGGGTCGGCTGTTCGGGAGCCGTGGTGTAGACCGGTGATGGGGAAGACCCAGTCGCCCACGCTGGTAGTGGCGACGGGGAGGGCGGGAACCGGACCTGATGGATTGGCAAACCGACCGACGAGGGCGCCCCCGAGCTGGGCAAAGGTGGCGCCGATGGTTGCAGCGCCTGCTGTGGACGGTGGGCGGGTGCAACGAGTGCTGCGGGGGCCGTAGTTGGCCACTGCGGCCAGAAAGGAGCCGCGACTGGGGGCTGATGATGATGCAGCAGCGGCGATGGCGGGCCGTTGGGGTGCCCTGCCTGGAACGGCAGCAGCGGGGGCCCGCCGCCTGCAGGCGCGCTCTGGGACGGCCACGGCAAGGCGGGGTGGTCATAGGCGGCGATCGGCGCCGCTGGCAGTGGTGCGTACGGCCCTGCCAGGTACAGATGGAGTCCCTGGACGGCCGTCACGAGATCCCGCAACGTGGTGGTTACCTGTTCCGGCGTGAAGACGGCGGTCGTCGGCGACGCGGAGGTGACTGGGGTCAGTGGTGTTGGGGACTCCACGGTGGTGATCGGCCCCGACAGCGTGGGGGCCCCGACGGTGGTGACGATGGGCAGCGGCGGCGAGGATGTTGATGAAGACATGATCGAACCCGAGTCTCTGGATACCAAATTGGTAGAACCTAGGGTCCTACCGGGCCTGCTCCTTAGGTTGCAGGGGAGGACCGGGGGCTGAGAGGGGCGAGAGCGCGGTGGCCGGCGCAAAGGCGCCGACGCGAGATGGGAGGAAGGAGGCGGAGGCTGAGAGAGGGAGGCGGCTAGGGTTAGGGTCCGGCTCCTCTGGGAGCCGGGCAATAGAATTCTTCTTATTGCTTAAATCTCAAAATAGTCTTACAGCTAGTATATATAACCACGATGCTAGAAAATAAGATAACTTGTGGGCCAAGCCCCTAACTAAACCTGCCCGGTGGGCCTCCTACGGGCATAAGTCTGCCCGGTCATAACACTGGCCTGCTGCGAAAAATACTCCCAACATGTGAGTAGCAAATACTTCCTCCTATGCAGTTCACCAAATTGATATCAGATTTCATTGATGGCTACAACCAATAAGAAGATATGGTTTCACAATTAAAATGAACTAGAACAATTTCTAGTTTTACAGTATTAGCAGCTGATTGACCAAAAGTTTGCTATATATTCCTAGGAAAACCCCTTCTGCTTTTATTGAAGCCCTGGGAAGATAACAATTCATCAAAACGCCCACGGTCCATTGCCCAATGGTAAGAAATCAGGAGCGGAGTGAGCAAGGGGAGAAGATTGAACTTGTGCAGACAAAAGGTAAAATTGGTGCATATCTTGTCGCAGGAAGGACATCGTAGCGCAAAGGAAATGAGAACGGTTCCTCTTAGGACAATGTTTTTGCTGTAGGAACCTACAGCAGGAAATAGCTGTCCTGAACCATTTTCAGGGCAGAAAAAAATTCAAAGGCGAGAATTTAACAAGCAATCATGAGGCCATTAAAGTTATTATGACTACACTATGCTTACATGTTCTGATCCTTGATGACTTCTTATTTGATCCAGCAGTGACTTCTGAGATTTTAATTTTCCCCGTGAATTTTATCACCTGAACTTGCACTGGAACTTATTTCCCAAATCAGAGAACTTAAACTTGAGCAGTTTATTTTCAAGTCTTTTCTCTCCGACCTACTGTAATTATGTATAGATTATTTTTTTTGCGAAAGTAACTATGTAGAGCGTCGTGGTTTCTAGGTCTTCACATGCAGAATTCTGAGATGCAGGATCCCTATCAATTTGACCTGAGAAGCGTATATGTGTGCATTAAGTAAGAGCTTATGTGGAAGAAAAGTGAAACTGGTCAAGCAAACCTATAGTTGAGAACATAAATTCACCCCCCCCCCCCCCCCTTCCGTACCCGGAAAGACTCTTTTATCCAAGTAGATATAGGAACAAAAATTATCCTGATTTACATGGAGGAGATCGAAATAGAGATAACTCAGATAAGAGTACAAAGATAAAATACAATGTCTATCTCCTAACAACTCCTGGATCCTCACATAAGGTGGTTGGCCGCACCTATCTGAGACGTGACATACTACATGTTTAACAAAGGTTTGACATGAAAATCGAGATTTGACATGAATATCAATAGAAACCAATAGCTAGACAATAAACAGTTTGACATATATTTTTGCTGGCTCTCTCAATTCTAATAGCAATTAAAAAGAACGTGTTCATCTAGTTGGCCAGGTTAAGACAAATCTTAAACTCACAAGGGAATCAATACAATTTCTGAAATGTAGTGCATGTAACGCTGCATAAAAGAAAGGTTAAAACTTACAATAAATGTATGATGTGATCATTTTCCTTGAGAAAGCATGTACTGGCCTGCTGCGAAAAATACTCCCAACATGTGAGTAGCAAATACTTCCTCCTATGCAGTTCACCAAATTGATATCAGATTTCATTGATGGCTACAACCAATAAGAAGATATGGTTTCACAATTAAAATGAACTAGAACAATTTCTAGTTTTACAATATTAGCAGCTGATTGACCAAAAGTTTGCTATATATTCCTAGGAAAACCCCTTCTGCTTTTACTGAAGCCCTGGCAAGATAACAATTCATCAAAACGCCTACTGTCCATTGCCCAACGGTAGGAAAGCAGGAGCGGAGCGAGCAAGGGGAGAAGATTGAACTTGTGCAGACAAAAGGTAAAATTGGTGCATATCTTGCCGCGGGAAGGACATCATAACGCAAAGGGAATGAGAACGGTTCCTCTTAGGACAATGTTTTTACTGTAGGAACCTACAGCAGCTGTCCTGAACCATTTTCAGGGCAGAAAAAATTTCAAAGGCGAGAATTTATCAAGCAATCATGAGGCCAGCAGTGAATTCTGAGATTTTAATTTCCCCCGTGAATTTGATCAATTGAACTTGCACTAGAATTTATTTCCCAAATCAGAGAACTTTAACTTGAGAGATCTATTTTCAAGTCTTTTCTCTCTGACCTACTGTAATTATGTAGAGCATTTTTTTGCGAAAGTAACTATGTAGAGCATCGTGGTTTCTAAGTCTTCACATGCAAAATTCTAAGATGCAGGATGCCTATCAATTTGACCTGAGAGGCGTATATGTGTGCATTAAGTAAGAGCTTATGTGGAAAAAAAGTTAAACTGCTCAAGCAAACCTACAGTTGAGAAAATAAATTCACCCCCCACCCCCCTCCGTTTTTCGTACCCGAAAAGACTCTTATCCACGTAGATGTAGGAACAAAAATTATCCTGATTTACGGGAAAATCTATGTAAATAGATAGAAATATTTATGGTAAACACCGGACATATGTTGTCGGAACCCAAACACCATATGTATCGAGTAAACTGCATACATGACAAATCAAAGGCAAGAATTTAATGGGCCCATCAGACTCAACTGCATAGAAAAAAACATGGGCACCCATGTTTATATTCCATTGAACATTAGAAATAACATCAGAAGGCCATTAAAATTATTATGACTTCACTATGTATAGAAAAGGAACATCGAAAAAATATCAAGAAAAACCGCAGCCCAAGATATCACTTAAACTGCATCCCAACGAAAAAAGAGATGAACTATAGCATTGCTAAACCTCCACATTAAGTCTGATTTAAAGCTAATAAATATCAGAATAGCATAACACAACATAAGTTAGAGTGCCTCTGATTAACTTAGAAACAAACCTCAATGACCAGATCCAGTTTTATATTTGTAGTACAGTAATAGCCACAGCACAAACACCAAAAAGAGTGGTTCTGGAAGGATTTCTAAGAATCAGAATTGTTTTGGAAACACCAAAATCATTTTTTTGGGGGGCTGAAAAAAAATCTCAAATCTTAATAGACATGTACTATTCACTTTTTTAAGGAATTCATATTTGCAGTACAGCAGTAGTCACAGTCAAACACCAAAGGGCCAACCATTATCAAAATATTCAGTCTTACAAATACTTTGTGGAAGCAAAATTTCACCCATTTGGTAAATCACCATTTACCTGAAAGGCTGAACCTATCGCAACCTTTTACGTTGTGATGAAGAACTACATTATATCTTGTGCAGACAAAAGGTAAAATTGGTGCATATCTTGCCGCGGGAAGGACATTGTAACGCAAAGGAAATGAGAACGGATCCTCTTAGGACAATGTTTTTGCCGTAGGAACCTACAGCAGGAAATAGCTGTCCTGAACCATTTACAGGGCAGAAAAAAAATTCAAAGGCGAGAATTTAACAAGGAATCATGAGGCCAGCAGTGAGTTCTGAGATTTTTATTTTTGCGAAAGTAACTATGTAGAGCATCGCGGTTTCTAAGTCTTCACATGCAAAATTCTAAGATGCAGGATGCCTATCAATTTGACCTGAGAGGCGTATATGTGTGCATTAAGTAAGAGCTTATGTGGAAGAAAAGTTAAACTGCTCAAGGAAACATACAGTTGAGAAAATAAATTCACTCCCCCCTCCCCCTTTTCGTACCCGGAAAGACTCTTTTATCCAAGTAGATGTAGGAACAAAAATTATCCTGATTTATGGGGAAATCTATGTAAATAGAAAGAAATATTTATGGTAAACACCGAATACATGTTGTCGGAATCCAGACACCATATGTATCCAGTAAAGTGCATACATGACAAATCAAAGGCAAGAATCTAATGGGCCATCAGACTCAACTTCATAGAAAAAAAAACATGGGTACCCATGTTTATATTCCATTGAACATTAAAAATAGCATCAGGAGGCCATTAAAATTATTATGACTTCACTATGTATAGAAAAGGAACATCAAAAAAATATCAAGATAAACCGCAGCCCAAGATATCACTTAAACCGCATCCCAACCAAAAAAGAGATGAACTGTAGCATGCTAAACCTCCACATCATTAATTTGTTCAGAGGCGGTGCTTCAGAAAAAGGAGGGAAATATATCCGTGTTTTGTTTAGTTCACAGAACTTGGCACCATATTGCTAGATTATTCTCTGTCAAGATTCCGTCGCACACAATTTGAAATCAACATTCATTGTGCGCCTTTGGGTACTGCAGAGAATGATCTAACGAAAGCGATCACCTTAAGTCTGATTTAAAGCTAATAAATATCAGAATAGCATAACACAACATAAGTTAGAGTGCCTCTAATTAACTTAGAAACAAACCTCAATGACCAGATCCAGTTTTATATTTGTAGTACAGTAATAGCCACAGCACAAACACCAAAAAGAGTAGTTCTGTAAGGATTTCTAAGAATCAGAATTGTTTTGGAAACACCAAAATCATTTTTTTGGGGCTGAAAAAAATCTCAAATCTTAATAGACATGTACTTTTCATTTTTTTAAGGAATTCATATTTGCAGTACAGCAGTAGTCACAGCCAAACACTAAAAGAGCCAACCATTATCAAAATATTCAGTCTTACACTACTTTGTGGAAGCAAAATTTCACCCATTTGGTAAATCACCATTTACCTGAACGGCTGAACCTATGGCAACCATTTATGTTGTGAAGAAATACATCATATGCTGTCAAACCATTGAGTTGCAAGACACTTATAGTCACACCACAAAACAGTAAACCGATGTGAGCACATTTCGAACTCAGCATATATTATATTCAATTTATTTATCAAACGAGCCAATTACATTCTAACTTGTCGACTTTAATACATGAATTGGACTCTGTCCTACAAGAACATGGCCCATCACTTGGCATAAACACATCGAAATAGTTCTGGGCTGATTCGACTCGAACCGGAAGATAAATAGAGGAGAGGAGGAACTCTTTCTACAAGACTTGGAAGATTCAACTAGATGACAGCGAGGTAGAAGAACTCCTGGCCATCAGCACCTCATCTTCCCTGGCTTCGCCTTCCATGTGTGATTTAGCAAGAGTCGAGCGAAGGATCGGGTGTTTACAGAGCGGACAAGGTGAAAGGAGAGGTTTTTCGGTCTGCCGATGAACTCTTCATATCGTGGCAAGGCGCAAAGACGAGAGCAGAAAACATAAAGCTAAGGAAAGCCTTTAGTCCCAAACAAGTTGGGGTAGGCTAGAGGTGAAACCCATAAGGTCTCACAACCAACTCATGGTTCTGGAAACAATGCAAGATAGGGAAAACTATGGTTTTATTCATATCGTGCCGCCCTCCACCCACTCTCCGGCTTACATACTGCCGTGGGCCACGATATTACAGGAAACAACTATAGTACTAAGCACTAACTGAAAATGACCAGGCTAGCTAACTAAAGAAACTGACTGACATGACCATGCTAGCTAACTGAAGAAAGTGAGTGACATTCCAGCACATCCCCCTTGACTTCTGACTTGATTACTTGTGGTAGCCTCGCCTCCTCGACGCCGCAGTGTTCCGACATTACCAGAAAAAATAAGAGAAAATAGGTTATTCATATGATCTAGAAAGAATACTCTGCAATCCAATAGACACAAACAGGCTGACCTTCTTCAGAGACTTGGGCAAGCAGGCCTCAGGATTTAGCATCGATGGACTAGAAGATGGTGAAGTAAACCAGCTCCTCGACAGACAAAGCCTCGCGCTCCAGAATGCCTTCGTCTTCTTCCGCGGCAACCTGCTGAACCGCCTCCTCGGCACGGCAGTCCGGCGCCTCCGTCATCACGATGCAGCCGCGGCGGCAGGAAGAGGAAGCCGGACCTCGCCGGCGGCGCAGGGCGAGCCTGCGGTCGGAGACCGCCGACGACGACGAGATCCTCGTCGGCGGATCTCTTCTTCCCGGCGAGCGAGAGCTGGTCCACCAACGTGAGCGTCACGCTCATGCCATGGATGTCGACGCACGCCATATCCGGCACCGGCGGATGAATCGGCGAAATCGAAATCAAAAGTGGATCTTTGGAGCAGCAAAGGGCGCGGGAGGAAGAAAGAGCGAGGGAAAGGGGATTAGGTCAGGGATTTGGGATTTATCGATCTGAAATACGCCTTTTGCGTAGAATACAAGCTAATACGACCTCGTTATGCCGTATAAATTACGCGTCGAATACGACTTCGTTATATCGTACGCGCGTGAGGCTTATCCGCGGCCCGTACTTGGGCCGGCCAGCCCATATCGGATAGGTTGTTTCTTCGGTTTTTCTTTTTCTTCGTTTCCTTTTCCCTTTCTTTTTTTTTATTTTCTTTTCATTTTTATACTATACAAAAAGTTCACCATGTGTTACGAAAATGTTTAACGTATATTAAGAAAACGTACACTGTATATTAAAAAAATCATGTACATCATAAAATGTTCATCGTATGCTAAAATATCCTTCAACATATTCTAGAAAAATGTTCAATATGCATTTTGAAAATTCTCAGCGTACACCTAAAAATTGGTCTGTGTATTTTACAAAAGGTTTGCGGGATATTTTCAAAATGTTGACCGTACATTACAAAAATGTTCACTGTATTGAAAACCATTCACCATATATTTAAACATGTGCTCGCTGGTTCATTCACTGTATGGTGGCTGGACCTGGACTAGTCCGGTTTTCCTTGGGGTTTTTTTTTATTTTATTACATGTTTTACCTGGTGTTCTTTGTTTTTCTTGTTTTTTCTTTATTTCTTCAGCTTTTTTGTGCTTTTTTTCTTTGTTTCTTCATCGATTTCTCTGGTTTTGTTTTTTTGTTTTTTTATCGGATAGGTTGTTTCTTCGGTTTTTATTTTCTTCGGTTTGGTTGTTTCTCTCTCTATCTCTCTCTCGCGCGCGCGCGCACACGCAACGACGGCGCCCCAGCACCGGCAACCACGCCTTCCTCCGTTCCACCCCTACAACCTGAGACCACATCCTTGTGGGGATCCGGTTCCTATCAATTTGGTATCATATAGCTTCGGTGTGATCATGTCTTCGTCGCCGCCCATCCCGACCCTTCCGCTGCCGACCGCGACGACCGCCCCGATGGCCACCACGGCTAGCGCCCCACTCTTCCCGGTGCCAGTCACCTCTGCCGCACCCGTCCCCGTCGCCTTCACCCCGGAGGAGATGACAATTGCCATCCGGGAACTCACCCAGGCGGTCACGGGCATCTACATGTTCCTCGCGAGATCCTATGAGCCGCAGCCGCCTGTGCCCTTCGCCAGCGCCCCGCCGCCGCAGCAGTCGTCGTGGTAGCCGCCATCCTTGGTGACCCCCATTGCCGCCGCCATGCACGCCTCCACCATGCAGCAGGGGCAACAGTTGCAGCCGCCGCCACCGGCGGCCGCGGCCCTGGGCATCCCGACGACGGGCCCGGGGGTGCCCATCCACCAGGTCCGATTTCCCCCGTCGTCGTATCCGTTATCGGCCTGGCTCACTGGGTCCCTTGCGCCGGTCAACACGACGGCCTCGGTCGGGCCACACGTGCTGCCTCCGCCGGCGATGCACCCAGCCATGCAGTTTGGTGGGTCCTCGGGCTACGCCGAGCCCTTCGCCAGCGTCGATGGGCCCCTATTCCAAGGCGACACCCTGATGCCCGCCTACTCGGCCCCGTCATCCTCGTTGCGCCGTGCTGACGAGGCGCACCCACCCGTCGTCCACTTCTAGACGCCGCCGAGATTCTCCAAGCTGGAGTTTGCGACCTACGACGGCACCGTCGACCCCCTAAATTAGCTCAACCAATGCGACCAATTTTTTAGGGGACATCGGATGCTCGTGTCTGACCGCACCTGGATCGCCTCGTATTATCCCCGAGGAGCCGTGCAGACGTGGTACTATGCCCTCGAACAGGACGAGGGCGGCATGCCACCATGGGAGCACTTTCGTGAATTGTGCCTCTTGGGCTTTGGTCCGCCTATACGCGGGAGCCGTCTGGCGAAGCTTGGACGCCTTCCATTCCTCATCTAGGTGCAAGACTTCGCCGACCGCTTCCAGGCACTGGCGTGCCATGCCCCGGGCGTTTTGGCTCGTCAGGAGGATGAGCTCTTCATCGGCGGCTTATCGGACCACATTCGCATGGACGTGGAGATGTGCGGGCCACGGGACCTCCAGAGGCCATGTACTACACTCGTGCGTTCGAGCATCGCGCGGTGGTCATCCAGCAGGCGCCACCGCCCCGGGCCGCTGGGTCGCCACCCTGGTCGGAAGTTCCCGCGCAGGGTCGGTGATACGTCTCCGTCGTATCTACTTTCCCTAACATTTTTCCTCTTGTTCTGGACTCTAATTTGCATGATTTGAATGAAACTAACCCGGACTAGCGCTGTTTTCAGCAGAACTACCATGGTGTTGTTTTTGTGCAGAAATAAAAATTCTCGGAATGGAACGAAACTTTGCGAGGATTTTTTATACAATAAAAGAGAATTTTTGGAGCCAAGAACCACCGGAGGGGGCACCTGGGTGGGCACAACCGACCAGGGCGCACCACCCCCTCCAGGCGCGCCCAGGTGGGTTGTCCCCACATGGTGGCCCCGTAGACCCTGAAACCGACGCTATAAAATCCTATTTTTTCAGAAAAAAACCGGGGAGAAAGAATTATTGCGTTTCACGAGATGGAGCCGCCGCTGTCTCTTGTTCTTTATTTGGAGTCCGTTTGGGGCTCCGGAGAGGGGGATCTTCGATCTTCGTCATCACCAACCCTTCTCCATCGTCAATTCCATAATGTTCCCCACCGGGAGTGAGTAATCCCTTCGTAGGCTCGCTGGTCGGTGAGGAGTTGGATGAGATTCATCATGTAATCGAGTTAGTTTTGTTAGGGCTTGATCCCTAGTTTCCATTATGTTCTGAGATTTTTTATATTATATTAAAAGTTCACCATGTGTTACGATTTTTTTTATCGTATATTAAGAAAATGTTCACCGTATCCTATATACTTAAGAAGTTCACCCCCACTACTTGATTTATCTCAACATGCAGCATCCATTCACATCTTGACACGTCACACCTCATGCAGTCCCACTTAGGTCTGACCAAATATTTCCAAGTACAAACTTTTCCCACCTCTCTATAATCTTCCTATAATAATTTCTCTCCATGGCACGTATTGTAAGTGAAAGATGCTCATCACGTTTTTCCCAGCCACAAATGCAGCCATGAGTGCACGTAAAACTGACCAAGGCATTCATTTACCCATCAGTTTCCACCACTTTGGATTCCCATGCGGTACATTCTTTCAGTTTCTTTTCTATGGCTTCCAATTGTATTCATCCACTTCCCTGCTGTTCTTCTTCTTTGCCTACTTCAAGTAGCCTTTCCTACCATCCATGGCATCATGGTATTTGAACTCCACGGCTCCTCGCCATCCTCCCCGCTTCCTCTGATCATGCACTGCTGCCACGGTCAACATTGCACGCATGCCCAAAACACATGGAGGTCTACCTATGCTTTGTACATCAGCGAATCTTTTTAACTCAAGCATGTCATTGTCATCCCAATCAAGTACTTTCCTCACTGATCCCCTACATGACAGTTTTGTCAACACAGGGCATGCCGTGCTACCATGAACTTAGTACTATGCATGGGATTATGATATGTTCATCTCCATCCTATTAGGTCTGAACGACTTTTCATCTCCTTCCTAGCAGGTCTCAGTGGCGTTCATCTCATACCACTGTGATGTTACCTCTGTCTACTCTTTATTCCCCTGTTGCTCCATGCCTATGCAGGTCCTTGCTGCTACTGATTTGTTCACCTCAACTTGGACTTTTCCATGATTATTTTCAGGTTGTTATTTTCGCTACAACCTTGAAACAATACCTAAGCCCTTTTTCAAGAAAAAGGGTTTCCCCCCGCTTTGTATTACAAAGCAACCATCCGATACAATCCACGATAGGGGCTGGGGCGGAAGCAGCACAAGCACACCCAAAAGAAAAGAAAAAGAAAAGAAAAAGAAACAAATGCCGACAATGGCAGGTTGACGAAACAAAGATGGCCAGTGACCGCTGCACCCACCGAAGAAGTACCACCGCGCTTCTAGCACTCCGAGGCGTCGCGTACCGAGCAGCACCTTCAGGAAGGAATGCGACGACGACGACGCTGCTGCCCAGACAAGTCCAAGGGTTTCCCCCGGTACGCAGAGGGCAGTGGGGAAGGGGCAGATCCGACGCTCTTCAGGAAGGTCCGGCGGCGCCCGCAGGCGTCACCACGTCGGTGATGGACAAGCCACCAGGGATTTCTCCCAACCAAACAACCACCACCACCCAAGCCCTTTTTCATGACCTGTCAGCTGGGAGACACGAAGAGCCACCAGGGACACGCGAGTTGCCTCCTGCCTAACACAACATAGCCGCTACGCCGGAAGCATCATTAGGTACACTGTCGTCGGAACGCGCGAGCCTACTCCGCTGTGCCCCTATAGGACACACCACCGGGTACGCCGTCTGGTATTATCTATATATAAATCTAAAATTGCTACTATATTTTCCCTTTCTGATATGTTGTTTTTTTATAGCTTACCACATATGCCACGTGGTATAAAATTCCTACCACATGTTATGATTTACTGATTTTCTTTTTTGATATTAGTATGTACAATAGACATATGTGGTAATAAAAAGTTGAGTCTTCAGTGCTACATATTTTACATTAAAAATAATTTCACTATTTTTGAAGTAATCAGGTTATTTTATTTTCTGTTCCTATATATAATTTGCAAACAATGTCAAGATTTGGTGAAGATAATACCAACAATTTGTTGGCAAATGTCATTGTTATATTGACGGATGTACAATTTAGTTGGTTAACATACATATAAAAACTGCCTTGGAGATATGTACATTGTAAATAGCACATGCATGTATCTGTCCAGTGTGGTGGCTAACATATGCACGTAACACAGGTTAATTTATAGCTTACCAAGTTTTTAGGAAAACGAAAAACATGTCATCAATTTTCCATCAAGAGTTTTCACATTGTGGCGGCTACACAGTCATGCACTTTTGCACCTCCGTATGCTATCAAGTCCCGCAACAACGTGCGGGGCATCATCTAGTATTAAAAAAAGTTCATGTGCATCATAAAAATATTCATCATATGCTAAAAAATTCTTGAACATATTCTACAAAAAAGTTCAATATGTATTTTGAAAATGCTCAGCATACACTAAAAAATTGTCAGCGTATTTTTAAAAAGGTTCAAAGCATATTTTCAAAATGTTCAGCGCACATTATGTATTGAAAATCGTTCACCGTACATGTTTAACGGGTCTTTGGAACGTATGCTCTGATGTCTACTTTTTTCATATACATTGTACATGTTTCATATACACTTGAAACTTTTTTTATGCACATTAAATATTTTCCCTTACATGATTGACATTTTTCTTCAAACACATGTTTTTCAATTTTTGTTTGAATACAATTATTTTCAAATACATGTTGGAATATATTTTTGAATGATATCAAGATTTTTTAGACTATCCTAACAGTTTTTATTGCATTAACATTTTTTAAATACAAGATAAATATTTTTTTCAAATATATTGTTTGATGTTTACTTTTTTCATATAGGCTATACATTTTTCGTAAACATCAGAAACAACTTTAATACATGTTTAACATTTTTTCAAATGCACGATTAACATTTTTTTTGCAAAATATATATATTTGAACTTTTTTGAATATGTGTTAATTTTTTTCTTCAAATTCACGATTTTATTTATTTTAAGTAATTTTATGTTTAAAAAAAATACTAAAAAAGAAAAAACATCTTGTAGCTGCACACCTGATGTATACATGCGTTGACTTGGATTTAGCTATGCATTGGAGGAGGGCGAGCCGCGAGTGAGGGAGCTGCCAGCATTCTTGAACTGTGGTTATGTGTTGTACAGTCCAGGCGGGCGCCTCTTTCCAACTCACGTGAAGCGATATAGAGGCATATGCCCATACCTGTGCCGCTCTACGATTTCTCAACCGGGAGAGACGGGCTGGCAAGATAGGCCGTGACTGGGCCAAGATGCAACATGAGCAAAAAAGGTAGAAAAACATATTGGGCATCCACCCGTCATGGACCTTTCAGCCGGACTGCCTGGGTCAAGTCGTCCGGGCAAATCGGACGACCCAAAGCCGCCCCGAGAGGCTCCCGCGGCTAGCCATCCGGCAGCGGACGACCAGGATGCTCTGCTCGCGAGTGAAGAGCCCAGAGAAACGGGCACTCCACCATCCTTTATAGGAGTAATGTCTTTCTGTTACAAGGTTCATAAGTTGAATAGAACATGATACTACATGATTCGGGAGTACAAGAGATACTGCACAAGGCTAATCTTGATTTTAGCCTACTGTTGTGATAATTCTATAGGGGGGCTATTTCTAAGATAAAGCTTTTAGCATACTGTTGTGATAATTCTATAGGGGTTTTATTTCTAAGATAAAGCTTGTGAAGAGGAGATAAAAGGATATGATAAGAACATATGTTACTAAGAGCAACTGTAGCCTATCCCTAAAAAATAGAGGAGGATCCAACCGAGTGAAGTTATCAATGGAGTAAACGTTTACTCCATTATCGGTGGCCGCATCTAGCCAATTCCCTAAATTTAGTGGAGCAAAAAATTGCATAGGTCAAATACTTCACAATATATAGAGACAGAGGACGAAATAAAAATATTATAGGGCGAAGTCTTAAGCAAAGATTTTTTATACAAATCAAAAGAGTCAATATACACTAACAATGAACATTACAAACAAAAACCAAATGCAATGAAAATGTAGACATGTTTCAATAAAAAAACTAACATAACGATAATGAAGCTTTCAATGACGTCTAGGAGATGCAAGCAATGACAGTGCGCTACCCTCCTTCTAAAAATATCCAGTGAGAAAACAAAAGAAGACCAAAGTTTAGTAAAGTAAAAACAAAACAAATAGAACCATGAAGCAATAAAGAAAACCAGAAGAAAAAATAAAAGAAAGGAAAATAAATGGAGCGAACCAGTGAGCAAAAAAAACATAGTAATGGGTCGGCACAGTTGCTATGTGAGGAAAAAAATCCGCACTAAGCGAGAAATAGCGAGAAAAATGCTCTGACTTGTCGCTAGGGGGAATAGGGAACGAAATGAAACAGGAGGCCTGGTCGCTGGTAGGCTTGGGCAGCATCATTTGGGCCTGGTTCTGTTGTTGGGCTATGCATCATTCCCTAATCGCTACGCCTCCACCTGGTCGTCCTCCTCAATGGATATGCACAAGCTTGATCTCTTTTGAGTGGTCTCCACAACTCCCTTTATCCACTTTCTCGTTTTTGCAAAGCTCTTTTGTAGCAATGATGCAATGCGAAGGGCGTGTGGCCAAACTTCTTATTCCTATGCTTCAAATTCTTTGGATGCATGGGCATTACTCCGTGACTTGCACACCGCTTGGTGGTGCATGATTCACTTGCTTGATGCAACCAGACCATCAGTTGCATTGGCCATGAATGGTGCCCCAATGATGCCCAAGAGACCGTTGCATATGGCTTGATTGCACCTCCACGGAGTTCTTGTAGTACTCAGCAATTCTCTCCCATCCACGAAGATGTTCATTCATGCATAACATAGAGCAGCATCTTCAACTTGATCGTAGTTGTGAGTTTGTGACCTTGACGACCTCGTGCTTGCTTCGGTCACCTCCTCAAGTTCGTCGCCATAGGCCACCTCCTCTTTCGCCACCTCCTCTTCTTCTTCCATCTCCTCTTCGGCCACCTCCGAATGATCCCAAATTGAATCATAATTGAGATCATCTAGCCCCATCCTGGTCGAGGACTCTAAAGACGCCAAGATTTCGACCGTGCTCATCTCCACACTACAGCAACAAACCAACAAGACCCATCATCATCGGCCACCAACAATCACCGTCAAATTCATTGGCCGAAATGTAAACGATGTTTTATTACCTTGTTGGCATTTCCTCGGCCACTTGGCAGTCACGACCCTTCTTGCCGGTTGCGGCGCCCGAACGCGCCATAGCAATTACCGTAGGGGTGACTGGAGACACGGCACGAGGCATTTGTGACGGCCTGGATTTTTGCCTTCTCTCTTTTTACCGGACTTGCCTTCTCTCTCTTTCCAGACCTGGTTTTCATCGTGGTTTTTGCCCTGATTTGATTTGGGTTTTGGATCAATTCAAATGGACTTGTCACTTGGGCATATCCTTGGCTTTCACCCAAGTGACCTATCTATCTTATTTCTCCCACAAATCCCCAAAATAATAAAATGAATATTTTTCCTAAAAGGAAAATATTCATTTTTCTCTCTTAAGTCCATTTCAGAACTTTGTGCTCCAAAGCAACCTCAATTTTTCTTGCTCAGAAAAATCTGAGATAATTTCTAAATATTCTTAGGACCATGGCACATCTCCCTATGCAAAAATATTGCATCACGTTTTGTAATATTTTTGCTGTAGAAAATATTTTCACTTCTGGACCAGAAATGCACTTTGTACAACAAGTGCATTTTTCACTAAGCTTTTGGCCTTGATCTTTCTTGAGCTTAAACACCCTCCTAAGAAATCCTAAACCCCAGGAGATTAGCCCTAATGGCCTTCTAGAAGGTGGCCAAACTTGGCGACCAAGTTTCTGACCAGAAACTTGTCAGCAAGGTGGAGTCACTTCTGGTCGACCTGGGCATGATCCATCACCTCTTCTAGACCAAACACTGCACGGTCGATAGCATGGACAAGGTTTGGCAGTTCCTGTGTGTCGTTTTGACCATGCCAGCCTGGTGACCACGCGTGGACACGGTGCCTGGCATGCGTCTCGACGCGCTCTGGCTAGCGCCTTGCGCTCTATTTCGCGTGTGTGCATGCAAGCGCTCGCCTCCGACTGCCGCACCGTGCCACAACCCTCGACCCATCACCCTTGACCCCTCCCTGGCGCTCCCGGATGTCGGAGCCGCCGCAGCAAGCTAGTCCAGTCACGGCCAAAACGGCACAGTGCGCGTGTGTGCTTGTCCCCATCTCCAACCGCCTCTTGTGCTCATCCGCGAGCGTGGGCAAGTGTCGGCGTTGACGCTGCACCCTGTCCCCTCGCGTTGGAGCCTCTCATCGATGTTCGCCGCATGTCTAGAGCGCTCCGGCGGTGACACGTTCCCCCCTCCTGCTCCGGCTATATAAGGCCACCCCGACTCGAATCCTGGCCACGCACCACTCCACACAACCACCATGAACACGTAGAACGGCCGCAGTTTGGTCGGGCAGGCCTCTGGCCGTCGCCCCGACCCGAGGACTCCGGCGATCCCCGCAGGCCAGCCGCCGCTCTCCAGGGCCTCTCGAGCTCAAGCAGCTGCTTGGGCAGGGCCTTGGTGGTCTGCTGGAGCTGCCTGGACCCCGCCAAGCCCTCGGAGCGGTCTCTCGCCGACGTCTTCTTCCTCTCCGGCGAACCCCGCCCGCCACCGAAGCTTACGAGCTCGATTGCGACCAGCTCTGTCCACCTCTCGCCAAGCCACGGGCACAGGCAGGTGCGCCGCGAGCCCTGCTTCCATTCTATCCCTCTAGCCTAGCCCCAAACCCCCTCGTCGCCGGCGTGAGCTCTGGCGAAACGCCGCCCCTCCTCTGATCTCGATCCCCCCTCTCTCTCCTGATTGGTGGGGCCTAGTGTCATCCTCACCACTCGCACCCGAAGTGGTACGAGTGGAGGCGCACTCCCACTTTACGCCTTCGACGTCACCCCGCCTCCCTGGAATTTCTGTTTAATTCAAATTTATTCAGAAATTTGACCAAACTTTGACCAGCCATAACTTTTAAACCACTAGTCCAAATGAGTTGATTCTTTCTGCATTGTCTTTGTTACAGAAAGCTCTACCAGCACACCAAAAGGTGGATTTTTCCTTGCTGCCTAGAATTTCTGGTGATTTTCAGAAGGTGTTTGACATTTATTTTTTGTGGTTTTAAAATATTTTCAGAAGGAGGATCTTGCCTTGAAGCTAACCAGGAGGAGTGTGACCCTCCTCTGCACTAAGGCAAGCCACAGCATCATTTGGATGGTGTTATTTCAATATCTATGATTTTCTACTTGAATATGAGTCTTTATTTGCATTTAAAATTTGATAAATAACTTTGGTTAATTGCTAGTTACTTTACCATGCTTGATATGCTTGTTTTAGCTTCTGGTTGAATGCATGAACTTGTTTGGCTAAGTAGAATAATATTTTGCCCTATGAAAATTAGCTAAGGAAAGTAATGATAGTTATTTTGCTAGTAATGGTTTTATTTAGATAATGAACTAATGAAAATATTACTTGGTTTTAAAAATGAGTTATAATAAGAGAAGTTTGATTCTTAGTATTGCAAGATGCATATGTGGTTAAGTTTGATCCATGATTATGAGTGGTTTGATTTGCGTGACGAGTAGTTGCATGATCATTTCGGGTATATCATGTTAGTAATAAAAAGCTTTTTTGGAATTTAAAACTTGATTAAGTTCAACTTGAATATGATGTTGATCACATCATGGTGCCACTGAATTGAGTTTTTAATTCAGTGCAACCACATTTACCTAATAGGAAGGTCTTGATTCGGTCCTTTGTCGTGACTCTCACCGGTGCCTCCCGCGAGGGAAGGTTATGGGCGTGCATACCCTGGCCCGGTAGGCAGACATAATCGTGTGTGCTCGTTTTGTTGTTATGGTACCTTGTCCCCGTTTGGGACCGTTTTGCCACGACGGTGGCCGTTGGTGTCTTTGGTAGACACGGGGCCACCCAAGACCTAGCCCTGAGAGGGAGTTGGTCGGAGTGGCCGGGGAGAGTGCATGGCAAAGGGAGGGTTTCATCGGAATGCTTTGGTCCACCCGAATGGGAGTGCGAGGCCAGGGTTCCGTAGTGTGGGTAAAGTGCGCTACCTCTGCAGAGTGTATTTAATCTATCGATAGCCGCACCCTCAGTTATGGGCAAGACTCGAGAGTAAGTCACACCATGGATCAACTTTTATAATTAATCTTGCAAACTAGTAATGTTGTGATGCATTGTTTCGTGGTGAACCTTGAACACTCGAGGTGTTCATGAGTGATTGGTTTCAGGTGTGACCCCGGTATGGTCACCGTTTGGTTACGAGGTAACCGTCTGGTAAGCAAGTCCGTGTGACTCGTTGTGCTGTTTGGTTGCTTTGCATGGCTTTGCATTCGTAGTAAATTCTTGCATTAACTTAATTTGATTAATTATCATGATATTGTCTGTCACCGTGCTTATGTTTGTTGTGAGCTTGCAAGTACATTCAATGTACTGACCTGGCGTGTCATGCCAGCTTTCAGGCAAGTCGATTCGCATCAGAGCGCACCTCGTGTCTAGGCCGTGTCCACATCAGTGTCCCTGTGCCATGGAGTTCCTCTACGTCATTCTTCCGCTACCGCATAGTTTCGTGTGATCGAGGCCCCAGCCATGTTCATTAAATAATGTACATATTGTCCAGCAGCACCGTATGTGTGCCGCTTGGCCTCGAATCTCGATGTAATATCAGACCTTTATACCACACTAGTATCAATAAAGCGGTTATTTCTATACCATGTTGTTGTGTATTGCCAGAAGACTCGATCTCTGGGCTGGCAATGCAGGGTAAACTGGTTGCTCTGAGCCGGGATGCCACAACGCTTGGTATCAGAGCCGCGCTGATTGTAGGACACGCTAGACCGGCAGTGCGTTAGTAAAACGGTAGGCAGTTTCGTTTGAGTGCCGGTAGACATAGGAATTGGTTGTTGCATTGCATGCATAAATTATTGTTGTTATTACTAATCGTATGGTTTGTGAGTGTAGATGGCACCAGTACCGATCTTGTACCATCCTGAGCCAGCTCCATGCACATCGCCGCACCTGCTTCAGAACGTCTGGCGACGACTCTATCCGCAGGGTGCTGATCCAGAGTATCGGCTGTATCGCGAGCATCTGGCCAGTGCATTGTATGAGTATTATGCTGAGGTCACTCTACACCACAGTTACCCATCCGGCGCTTACACTCGTTTGTCTAAGGGTGGTCTTGCTTCTACGCGATCTCAGGCGGTTCAATTTGCTGCCATCGAGGCTCTTGTAGACTTGCGCTACAATGAGGTTCGCATGCACACCCACCCTGGACTTTTCTTCTACCCATCCTTGCACGAGAATGGGCGTATCCGCTTTCCTTTGATTAACCCGGCGTGCGATCATCCCACTAGCCACCTTGCGCACTACATCACCGCTAGCTATCTCCTTAACTACGAGTTAGCTCGGGAGCTCTCACGCACTCGCGCCGCTCTCGCTGCTGCTCGTATAGGGAACCCTCTTCCCGCTGTTATCTATACTTCTGCTCCACCCACCTCCGTCCCTACGACGACCTTGCAGGGTACCGTTAACCCTTTGACGGTGAACCCTCACAATGCTCCTGCTGCATGGTCTTCTCTTGTCGCTACTCCTGCCGCTCCTATGCTTAGATCCCATCCCCCGCCTGCCCCTGAGGGAGAGCCCTCAAGGCAGCGCCAGCGCACCTCTTTCCCCCCGGAGGTCTCTGCTATCAGTTCAGGATCTGGGTCCGGCTCACGAGCCTGCAGCAGCACCATCCGAGCAGTAGATCGTTAGAGTATCATGGTAGTCATGAGCTTGATGTATGGTTGTAGTTGCATTTGTCATGATGCGTAGTTTCATGTACGAGGGTAGTAGACCCATTTTGATGTTTATTTTCATGTTGGGACTATGTATAATTATGTTGGATTTCTTTTCGACTTGGTTTTATTCGCTGCTTTCTTCCGGGATGTGTCATTGGTTTTCCCCCATTTTGGAATTTTCTCATCATGGTTGCTATGTATTGGGAAAACGAAAAATAGGATGCCGCGTGGAGGCAGTAGCAGTCAAGCTGGTGAGGATGTTCATGTCCATCGCTCCGCAAGACAGGCAGGACATTCCCCTGAACCATACCACCCACCTCCGCCTCCACCGCCATAACCGCCTTCCACCGAGCAAATCCTGCGAATGTTTGAAGAAAGGAGGAGCAACAATCTGCTGGAAATGCTGAAAAGTGTACAAGTTATGGTTGGGCAGAATGGAAACTGGAATGGCCATCATTCCAAGCTTTCCAATTTTCAGCGAACCAAGCCTCCCAGTTTCAGCCATGCTACTGATCCTTTGGACGCCGACGACTGGCTAAGGACTATTGAAAGAAAACTGGAAATTGCTCGCACTGACGATGGAGACAAGGTTCCCTTCGCAACGCATTATCTTGAAGGAGCAGCCGCTATATGGTGGGATAATGCCAAAGCAATATGGCCTGCCGACGAGGAAATTACTTGGACAAAATTCAAGGATCTCTTCCGCGAATATCATATTCCCGCCGGAGTCATGAAGATCAAGCAACGCAAATTTCTCGCCCTCACTCAAGGCAGCATGACCGTCGCCGAGTATCTGAATAAATTCAACCATCTGGCCCGCTACTCTCTCCACGATGTGGCCACCGAAGAGAGGAAGATCAACCGATTTCTTGGAGGCCTACATCAACATCTCCTGTGCACACTCAGTATGTTTGATTTCCCAGACTTCCTGACTCTGGTGAACAAGGTCCTAATCGCCGAGAGGGAACACAAGCTTCTGCATGACAACAAGTTAGTTTCTAATGACCACAAGAGCAAATTCGAGCCCAAGAAGGATATGCAACCAGTGCAAAAGGCTCGTACATGGCAACAGACTCAGGTCGAGTACAAACCCAATTGGCAGCAGAACGTTAACAAGACTACTACATAAGTCAAGAATGTCGTGACCAGCCCAGTGCGTGACGATTGCCAGCGCAACAATTCGTGCTTCAGCCGTGGTCAAACCGGACACTAGCCCGACAGTGTCCCAAGAACACCAAGCACATCACTCCATTTCAGCCACAAGTCAACTACATGGAGCAGTATTCCGCCCCCGATATAATCCAAGGGCAAGTTCATCACATCTCCGCAGACGAAGCCCAAGAGGACCCGGAAGTCATCATTGGTATGTTTCCTGTTAATGGCATACCCGCCATAATTTTATTTGACTCTGGGCTTCCCACTCTTTTATTTCACAGAGTTTTGCTTCCCAAAACAATTTTCCTTGCTCGATTTTGGGAAAGCACATGCTAGTACAATCCCCGGGATCCATACTTAGAAGCAATCTCGTCTGCCAAAATTTGGAGATTGACATCAAGGGCGTCAAGTTTCCAACGTCGTTGATAATCATCGATTCCAACAAATTGGATGTCATTCTGGGCATGAATTATTTAACCCAATACCAAGTATGCATTAGTTGTGCGACCCGAGAAGTTACCCTGAAAAATATGGAAGGTCGCACCACAAGTTTTTATGCCCGTAATCGCATCCTCTCGAAGGATATGGTTTTTGCAGCCATGGCAAAAGAGGTGGAATTAATTCTAGTGGTCAGCGAGTATCGAGATGTATTTCCTGAAGAATTACCCGGCATGCCACCAGACCGGGAATTGGAATTTGCTATTGACCTGGTGCCTGGAACCACCCCAATACATAAGAAATATTATCGGATGCCCTCCTCAGAATTGGTGGAATTGAAGAAGCAACTGGATGAGATGCTGCAAAAAGGATACATTCGTCCCAGCTCTTCACCATGGGGATCACCAGCAATCTTCATGGACAAAAAGGATGGCAGTCTACGAATGTGTGTAGACTACCAACAGCTGACACTACAAAAAAAATACACATCCGTGACATTTTGGGTCGAAGGATTTTTTTTCTGTCATACATATGACACTTCTATGACGATAATTGTGACAAAACCCGGTGTCATCATAGATGTGGTGCGCTCCTACTTCTATGACAAAAAATCATGACAAAAAATGGGCTTTTCGTCCTGGGCGGGCCGGAGACGCAGCTGCATGACATTCTTTGGGCCGTCCATGATGGAAAAAACCGTGGTAGAAGCGAGGGGGAGGAAAATTTCGGGGAGTGCCAGTTACGGTGGGAGGTCAGGGGCCGAGCGATGCGCGTTTCTCTCGTACATGTACGCGCGTGTGTGCGAGGCGTTGGCTCTAACTGAACCCGAGCGAGGCGTTGGGCTCTAACTGAACCCGAGCAATTGCACTGCAGGCTACGCGTTACTGAACCCGAGCGATCGATCGATGGCTGTTAACTGAACCCGATCGAGCGATTCATTCGCTACTGCTACTAACTGAAGCCGATCGATTGGATGAACAGTGAGAATTGGGGGGGGGGTGGATGAACAGTGAGCGGTGGCGTTGCCTCTGGATGAACAGGACCCCGTGGTGTGGAGGGCTGGATGAACAGTAGACGGTGGAGGGGTGGCCGTGGAGGGGTGGTTGAACAGGACCCCGTGGTGTGGAGGGCTGGATGAACAATAGACGGTGGAGGGGTGCCCGTGGAGGGGTGGTTGAACAGTAGCCGGTGGAGTAGCGCGCGGTGGAGGCTGGATGAACAGCAGCCCGTGGAGGCTGGAGGAGGTCGACAGTGGAGATGAACAGTATCCCGTGGAGTCCCATTTTGCGGTACGCCACACCCCTCCCGATGAACAGGACCCCCGTTTCGAACGCAGCGCTCCAACACAAGTCTGTTTCGTCCGTTTTGCGGTACGCCACACCCCTCCCGATCAACAGGACCCCCGTTTCGACCGTAGGAGGTCTGTTTTCTCTGTTTTGCGGTACGCCATACCCCTCCCGATCAACATGACCCTCGTTTCGACCGTAGGAGGTCCGTTTCTCCGTTTTGCAGTACGCCAGGCCCCTCCCGATCAACAGGATCCCGTTTCGAACGTGGCCGGTCGAACACAAGGCCGTTTCCTCCGTTGTGCGGTACGCCAGGCCTCGTTTCCATCGCCTGTTCCGTCCAAGCCCTCCCGATGAACACGACCACACATTCCGTTCCGACCCAGCTGGTTGGCTCCCCATGAACACGACGATGACGCTGTTTCTCCGTTCCGACCCAGCCATGTATGTATGCGCGAGTAGGCGTTCGAGACCCTGCCCGTATGTATGTACGTGGCCGTATTTTCTTTCTTGCACCCTCGCCATTGTACGTACGTGTACATGCTACGTGCGCGCCTCTACTATGACATGCGCGCGCCTCTACATCGACCAGTATATATGTACGTACACGTTCGCGAGCAGAATGACAACGCTACGTATGCTTCGACCAGGTGGGTCTCGACTGTCAGGCACTTCCTTGCATGCGAAGATGTAGCTGGTGGGTCCCAGCAGTCAGGGGGGCGAATCGTTTTGGTTTTTTTTGCCCGGACGCACTTCCTTGCGTGCGAAGATGTAGTTGGTGGGTCCCAGCAGTCAGGAGGGAAACGTTTTTTTCTGCAAAATACTGGTGGCCCGTCCGGTGGGTCCCTGCTGTCAGGTGGAGGAATAATTATTTTGCGCGTAATAAGGAGGCACTTCCTTGCGACCGCCGTGGACCCAGCTGTCAGCTTCTCCATGCACAGTACTCTTCCGATGGAAGTCAGTCGTTGACCACATTGACCACGCCGCGCCGAGAGCACCACTGCGGTGGACGATGGCGAGGCCTAGGAAGGGGACGACGCGGAGCTGGGGAAGATGCAGCAGTGGATGCCCACGCGAAGAGGAGTACGAGGGTGAGGCTGCCGTCGCCGCAGAATAATAGGGGGTGTGGGTGAGTAGATGGATGGCCTGGCCAGCGGTGGGAGTAGTAGGGGGCGGTGAGGCCTCCGCGGTATCACAGCCGGCCATGGGAGGCAGGAGCACGCGGCACGACCGGCGCTGCTTTGGGCGGCTGGAGCACGAAGACTAGAGGTTGAAGAAGCACTACGGCCGTTGGATGGACATCGTACGGTCACTGGAGCTAGAGTCGTTCATATTGACTAAGTTGACAAAGCCCTCCGTCCCCGTAAACTTAGTAGGCCCACAAGTCAGTCTCCCACCAAGGTGAGTCCCAGCTAGCAGGGGGAGTATTCATTTTTTTGTGCGTAATAAGGAGGCATTTACGGTGGGTCCGAGCTGACAGCGGAGGGAACATTTTTTCGTGAAATACAGAGACCCTTCCGGTGGGTCCCAGCTATTAGGTGGAGGAATCATTATTTTGTGCATAATTAGGAGGCATTTTCTTGTGTGGGCCCCTACTGTCAGCCTCTTCCGATGGCTGTTGTTTGTTGACCATGTTGACCTCGCCGCGCCAAGAGCACAAACACGATGGACGAGGGCGAGGCCCAGGAAGAGAACCACCCGGAGCCGGCGAAGCCACCGCAGCGGATGCCCACGCTAAGGGGAGAACGAGCGCTGACTGGTCGGCTGTGGGGTGAGGCTGACGTCGCCGGAAAATAACAGGATGTGTGGGTAGTTAGAGGGATGGCCTGGCAGCAGCACAGCCATCCACGGGAGGAGGGAGCAGGCAGTCCCGCCGGTGCTGGTTTGGGCGGCTGGAGCAGGAAGATCAGAGATTGAAGAAGCACGATGGCCGTTGGATGGACATCCAACAGTCACTGTTGTGTGTTGACTAAGTTGACAAAGCCTTGCGTACGCGTCAAAAAAAATTAGGACAGCGTCATCGTCAACCTAGTAGGCCCAGAAGTCAGCCTCCAAATCTGTGGAAAACAGCATACAACCCATTAGCCATTATTTTCAATAATTTACAACCCATTTGCTAATTCTTAAGGATATTTGAAGCCCATATTCTTTTTATTAGCATTACAGACCATATATTCTGGGCACTGCTAGAAAATTCAACGAAATTTTGCATATTTATGTGGGGTCCAAACTCTTTTAATCACGAAATTTCGAGTCACGTTAAAAATAGTTTTCAAAAAATTATATCAAAATAAAATTCAAAAAACAATTCTCCGCAAAAAAATGAATGAAATTTAGAATCTTAACTAGCAAGATGCCCGTTCGTTGCACGGAACATGAAGATGCATTTGTATGAGTAGTTTATCTTGTGGGAGAAAAGATGATATTTTAATGTAATTGCCAGTTGGCTTTGGTTTTTATAAGAGTAGAGAGTAGAGAAATCCTGAAAAAATGATATTTTAATGCAATTGCCGGTTGGCTTTAGTTTAAAAATTTACAACCCATTTCTTACAACTTATAGCCCGTTTTCTGGGGAAGCCCATTTCTTACTACTTACATCCCTCCTCGTCTTGAAAGATTTGCAGCCCAACAGGGCTGAGAAAAGCAAGTAGGCCTCGGTTTTGGTATTCTCCAAAAAAAGAACTGGGCTAGCCAATTTCAGAAAGAAAAAATATATCAACTGGGCTCATCATGTGCTTAATAAAAGCGTAAGCATGGGCTAGACGGGCCACAGCCCCCGCACAGCGTGCAGTTGAGCTCATCTCTGAAGCTGAAAAATAACTGGGCGAGCTGGTGGGTCCCTGGTGTTATCCGCTCGTTGTGTAATTTTCTCGTTTATCGACTACATTGACAATGGCGTGGAACCTAGTTGTCAAATAATTAGGAGGAAGTATTTTTTTGGCTTGTAATAACGAGGCACCTGCTTGCGAAATGCAATGACCCTGGTGGGTCCCTACTATCAGCCTCTCCACATACAGTCATCTCCTGATTCCTCTTGGTTGTTGACCATGTTGACAACACCAGACGGTGGCGGGCATAATGAGCTAACCAAGGCGGAGAACGATGTCAAGGCCTCGGACGGGAACGAACAGCAGCCATGGAAGATGCGGCAGTGTAGTGGCAGGTGGAGGGGAGTATGAGGGCAACAACATGCAAGTCAAGCATACAAATGGTACAAAAAGCCCAAGGATTAATTGTTCATCAAATTTTTAGACAAAACCCAGATTGAACTTGATAGTAACATCTAACCCAACCACTCTTTTTTGCAGTCACAAACAAATGGATCGGTCTGATCCATAAAATCAACATCCTGTGCAAAAAAGTTTATTTCAGGATGTCTACAACTTATTGTAAATATAAGCCGAGCACGTTTAGAAGCCCATTTGTCCACGTGAAACTTCTTTTTTTTCTATTCAACATGTTCGTCCGTGAGAAATCTCTTGCTGTAAAAATTAAGCCTCATGGACAATAGTAACCTCACGTTCAACAGGAAGAATGTGACAAAGGTTCTGTTTGCCTAGTTGGATGCATATCGTCCCATCGTTATTGTCCTCAAACGAATGTCATGAGAACTGAGAAAATCGTTGTGCTTATTACACCAACGATTGGTTATATGTTTTTCTCCATGTGGTTCTCCCTAAGTAGACATGAAGATTGAAAACAGTTAAGGTCTGAAAAAAGAGTATGTCGAAAGAACGACAGCTGAACAATTAATTCTAGTAAAATATATACGGGCTTTCAATGTGCATGAAATCATCACCTTATGTATAAATTCTCCAGAGATCGAAAGCATCGCAGCAAGCCAATAATTATGTCCAGATCAAAACTATACAGTCTGATATATATGATCTTGACAGAATCCAGCAGCATTGATAGGCTATCAATGGACGAACTCTTCATTGAGCATATAACATAATATTAGTACCCAAAGTGTACTCCAAGATGATATAAAACTTATGCGCACAAATGCAAAATGTAGCATATGATTACAAATGTGTAGATGATAATATACGGTACCTAAAAAAGTGAGGAGCCAAACACCAACTCCTTGTGATTATTAAACGGGTCACAAATTACACCCAAGGTCTCCAGTTTGGGCGCAGAGATGACAGTTATTTCTGAAGGTGTATAACAATTATGAAGGAGCGACCTTTCAAGTGAAGGGGCATCTTCGATGATGAGCTGTTGTCCTTTAAAACAAATTCCAATGCTTTTAAGGTGATGCGACTTTATTTGGAGACAACTGATACCAATTTCTATTCCCAAAACAATCAGCAAGCGCTCCAGGGCAGGGCAACTGGAGTGGATGATGCTGTGCAGTGAGGCCTCCGACAGATAAATCACCACAAGCAAGAGTTTTTTTAGCAGTGGGAGTCGAAGCATTTGTCCCAGATCGTCTGGTAGATGGCACCGGGCGAAGGTGGCGGTGTGGAGAGAGGAGGAAAACCGCGAGATGGACAACGGTGGTGTGGGCACGAATTTTTGGTATGTTCGTGGTATGAAACTTTCATGGTAATGGTAGAACTCAAACTGCTGGAGTTTTCCGAATTCAGGGGATGTCAGCCAAGCGTCCACCTTGCCGGGTATGGACAACAAGTAGCTTGTCGGGATGCAGAGGCATTGAATGGGGCCCTGCTGGTGAGAAGAGATGATGGCTCTGATGAGATCAAATTCAGGAAGGATAGATATCTGACGACAGTCGAGATTGAGGGGCGCGGTGCGCCATAGAGGGCGCCACCGAGTTGAGAGGACTTGTGTGCGGCAACAATCCTTGGTGGGGAGAAGCGAGATGATCTCCTCAAGGATGATGCCCGGGAGATTGCTGATGCGGTCCACCGGAGATTCTACCGGTTCCTCAAATCTGGGTGGGGGGGGGGGCTCTCCGCTTCTCCCCGCGCTACCAGGTGTGGGATCTACAACCGGCGTCGCCACTGGCGGCAGCCTCATCTTCTTGGCGCTGGGGCCAGCCGACTCCATTTTCCTTGTGGGCGTCACGCCGAGCTCACGGGTTTGAGCAGAGTAGCCAGAGACGAGCCTAGTGGCAGTGTGAGTGGGGAAGAAGGAGGGCTGGGGATTTCTGTAGGAGTGGAAGAAGAGGAGCAGGCGTTTTCTGTACGAGTGAGGAAGGAGGTGAGCGGGGTTTTCTGGACGAGTGAGGAAGATTAGGGAGCGGGGGGAATTGGGTGGGGAGACGGAAGTGGGAGAGCGAGTTGTTCGTGTTTATAAGGCCCGCTGCACTAACTACTCACTTTTTCCCAAGAACCGCTCTCTTCTTTTGTGTTGCTGCATTGGAGCTGGCGCATGGGCTTGGCTGACTGGCCATGCATGCAGGATGCATGTGCCCGCCGGCCACTGCATGCGCCTGGTTTGTTACTAGGCCTATTTAATAGGGTGGTTATGGAGTAAATTAAGGAGATTTATTTTCTCTGTGTGCATCCACCAAATTAGAGGATGCGGTACTGGATGCAGACACTCACATTAAACTAACATTCAGAAGAACAAAAGTTCAACATGTCTATGCATCTCAATGATTCACCATACTATAACCAATATACAAAGCTATGAGAAGGTGTGGAAATAAAGAAAATCGGTCGATGCTTCTCTGAGCAAAGGGCCTCCCTGCGCACGCATTAATTTCCTAGGCATGCTTGTTTCTTCTCAATGTTGCGAGCACTTTGAGCATGTGGGCAACTCCACAGCTAGCTAGCTACCTCATCTTGCAATTGATGCTAACACATTTGCAGCAAACACATGAGGCAATAGAGATGACTCAACATGGGTCCATGTTGTGCAGTTCCCCTGATATCATATTCATCGTCCTGAATCTAAAAAGATAGGAAAACACTAGCTATACTTAAGTGGTGTTGCAAAACAGTAGCACATATCAATAGCTCGGCATGACAAAACACGATCATTTGGACGAAGGGGATACTGACCTGCCTGAGGAAGATTACATATAATTTCATAAGTCCTTGGTTGATTTCCACCTTCGGCTGCACTGCTTGTTTGCTCCTCCACACATGACAGGATCGTTCCGCACTGCATTCAGCAAGTCAACGTACGAATAAGCTAATTTCATCTTGTGGTGGTCATTCTACCTAGTTACGAATGTAGGAATACCTGGAGCACCATGAGGTTAGCTGACAGCAGGTAGATGCAACCATATAAATTTTGTGCGGTGCTACCAAAATTGAGGTTTGTATCCCTTCCCGTTATGAAAATTCTTCTTGAAGTTGGTAGAATGTGACGGCTTGTTCTTTGCATCAAACTTGCCTTTCCCCTGAGATTTGTTCTTGTTGTTTTGGGCTGGTTGGGCTGGAAGTTCTTCTCGTGTACCATGTGGGCACTAGAAGCTCCCTCAGCGACCCGAGCACGTGTGTCTTTAACTCTCGCCTTCTCCTCAAAATCTAGAGTGCTAATGAGATCCAAAACAGAAAACTCATGTCTCTTGTTTTTCAGAGAAGTAGCAAAATCGTTCCACGAAGGTGGAAGCTTGGCAATGATGGTCCCAGCAACAAATTTGTCCGGCAACACACACCTAAAGTACTCAAGTTCCTTAGAGAGTGACTGTATCTCATGAGTCTGCTGAACAACAGAGCGCTCATCAGTCATCTTGTAGTCACAGAATTGCTCCATGACGTACAACTCGTTGCCAGCGCCCGAGGGCCCAAACATGGCCTCGAGCGCAGCCCACATGTCTTTGCCGCTGTCAAACGACATATATGCATCCACAATGGAATCGTCAAGAACACTCAACAGGGCGGCTTTGAAGAGGGTATCCATGTTCTGAAAAGCTTCCTGCTGTGTAGGATTAAGATCACCCCCAGGCTTACCCTTAGTGGCGTCATAGCAGTACATGATCTGAAACCAATATACTGCTCTTGTGCGCCACCTTTTATATTGCACCCCCTTAAAAGTAGGCGGCTTCAAAAGCGCAGCAAAACCACTTGGAGTAAATTGCCTGTGATCAGGTTTTTGGATTGGATTGTTAAATATATGAGCAATTTAGTATGAGATTTAATCTGAATCAGCAGTAAATAGATCACGACGACAATTGCAAACATCAAAGTAATGATGCGGACTAAACTAGGAGGACAGAATCACATACTGTACAGCGGGACCAGAACCGATGTGGTTGATGTTGTCACTCATGTCGTTGATGAAGAGGTTACCGAGGTCGGGGAAGAAGGCTGTCGTTGAGGAAGTCGTCGCTGGCAGCAGTCACAGGAGTGTGCTCCCCAAAAACCTGATCACCCCTCTTCCGTACAGGATCACGAAAGGCGGGGTTCGGAGGACTGCTATCCCTTCTCATGGTGCACGCCGGAAGGAGGGCTAGAGAAGAATTGCGTGGCGGAGCTAAGATCTGGAACGGTGCGAAACCATATGATACAGCGGCGGCTAGGGTAGAGCATGTCAGGTCGGTCGTGCGAGTATAATAGTAGGCCTTTGGCCCCCAAACCCCACGTCCAAGTCAATAATAGCTCAAAAAAGTCAATAATAGCCCCACCAAGGTTTGTCTAAAAAACGATAATTAAGGCGTCTGTTAGTCCCTTTAGTATAAATACAATATCATTAATAATGGCCCCACCTTTTGTCTCACAAAGTATGTTGGAGTACAATGGTCTACACGTTTACAATCCGCTTCTCTTCTCTCTCCTCTTCTATCTCCTTCAACTAAGCACAAATACTATATTTAAATCCTTATAGCCTGCTTATGTCATCTAATTGTAGTACTTGCTCTAAAAGTTACTATCCACTGTGTAGTATGAAATGCCGGGCGTGCAGCGGGCGGTGCCCTCGGTCGGCGCGCCACTTCAACGGCGGAAGTAGTGAGAGGTCACGTCGCCCTGACTTGCCATCAATGTGGAGTGGCGGGCTCAGCTGGCGCCGGGCGGGAAGCGCGCGCGGGAGGGGGGAGGGTTTTTTGTTGGGCCAAGAAGGTGATAAGCCAACTTGGAATTGGTCCGGACGGGGAAATATCATGTGCTCCCATACTCTGCATATGACACTAGTCTATGTTACTACTCCCTCCTTTCCGTTTTATAGAGATGTTTAGAGTAACATAGTAATATGTTACAGTACAAGTTACTCCCCACTATGACCAGCCTTGGCCTCTCCCAGTGCTCCACCATGTATAGCTGCTAAGCCTGCCACGTAGGCATAAAATATGATGTGGCACAAATAAACTAAGCACCTATGCATTGAAGACTTGAGTTACTAAGCCATTTAATGCACTTAGAACCTCATCTAAAGAGCATTAATAGTATAGCCAGCTGATGGCTATAAGCCAGTGCCATGTCATCTACAACCCATCTTATAGTCAACATATACAATAGTAGATCAAAAGAGTGTACTACTACTTTTTTGTTCTGTGGCCCACCTTTCATTCTCACTAAGTGCCTAGGAGCACGTGCTAGAGCTGGCTCTTCACGAAGAGCCCGCTTACCTTCTCTCTCCTCTTCTCTTTCCTCCAACTAAGCAGAAATATACTATAGTTTATTCCTTATAGCCCGCTGACTCAGCTCTATTTTACTTGCTCTAAGCACATCTAAGCACTTACTAGCACCCCCTTGACCGTGGACCTTGACAATGTACGTCACCTTGTGTCTCATAATTTTCCTCGTCATCATCTGAGTCCTAGAAGATCTCACCCACATCATCATTAGCATGCAGCCGCCCTGATAGACAACGTGCGCAGAAGGAGTAGAGGCGACTGGGGACGCACCACCACCACGTCGTGGGCACTCCGTATGTGCTCGTGTGCGTGCAGCGTGCGTGTTTTTCCATCGGTGCTAGCTCTAAGTCCGAGGCTGTGGTCATCTTCGTCTCCGACTAGTACTTGAGCAACGACGGCAAAGAGGTGCTGCAAGAGATGCATATGCACTGTTGCGTGCGAGCTTCGCCGTAGCATGACGAATCGGACGTCGTCGTGGATGGCGCACTCCTCCATGCAGCCGAGTGTGTGCGCATGCATGTGTTATTCACATGCATTCTGTGGCCGAGCGTGTGTGCATGCACGTCTTGTGTACGTGCGTTGTGTGCTCCATGCTGTGCGCGTATGTGCATGAGTTGGATCGGATGGAGTTAGTGCGTTGGCTTGTGTACATGCGTGGCTGCATGTGTCCTGTACATGCGTGGCTTGTTGCATGGTTATCAATAATTCAATATAAACTACTCCCTCCATTCCTAAATATAAGTCTTTCTAGCCATTTCAAATAGACTACAACATACGGATGTATGTAGACATATTTTAGAGTGTAGATTCACTCATTTTGTTTCGTATGTAGTCCCTTATTGAAATATCTAAAAAGACTTATATTTGGGAACAGAGGGAGTATAAAACATCTTCAACTTAGCATCCTGATGTACCGTTTCTAGTGGTTAGCAAAAAGTTCATGTTCTTTTAGTTGTTTATTGGTGGGCAGGCGGCAAAAAACAGGGGAAAACGCGCAAGGTTCCTTGCAGACGCTCCACCGCGAGGTTCCTTGCTCCTCCTCGGTCATCGGGAATCTATGCTCTTCAACTCTTTTCTTTTACATGAGCTTTGTTCATCCTTTTCCCAACACGCGAGGCATCTAGCATGAAGGTGCACGTGTCATGCAAGAAAATGGAGATAATCAGATAAGCAGTGC